>NW_004798241.1:217094-218429 GCF_000002075.1 Aplysia californica | reverse complement strand
CTCTCTCTCTCAAACTCTCTCTAAAACTCTCTCTCTTTCTCTCTCTCTCTCTGTCTCTCTTTTTCACTCCTGTGACAACACTCATCTTTTACAATAATGGAACCTTACTGTGTTGCAAACGCAGTAAAACGCTTTTTTAAATATATTCTATACCCTTCCTTCCCATACTAAACCATACAATACAATCTCTCATCAAACGCGTTACCATGCCTTACTTTATTGCCATACCATCTCTTACCATACTATACTATCCCATCCCTCCCCTTATTCACATAATGCATATAATGCCATCCCTTACCAAACTAAACCATACCATCCATTACCTACATACATCATACCATCCCTTACCATACTATACCATACCACCCATTACCATATTACACCATACCATCCCTTACCATACCTTACCACACCATCCCTCAACTTATTACTTGCATGTACATTATACCATCCCTTACTATAGTATTTATCACACCATCCCTCACTATACTATACCTTATCACCCCTTACTATACTAGACCATACCATCCCTTACCATATTATACCATCCCATTCCTTACCATTCAATACCTTACCATCCCTTACCATACTAAACCATACAATCTCTTACCGTACTATACCATACCATACTATACCATACCATACCATTCCTTACTATGCTATACCTTACCATCCCTTACCATACTATACCATATCATCCCTCCTCAAACGTTGCTTGAATTATTTTTTTTCAATCTTGGATTCAAATCTTGAGCAAACCTATTTAACGCTCTATGAGTCTGCGTGTTCTTAAATCCATATCAAAAGCTACCGCAACGAGTAGTTTTACTTAAATTAAGGGAAACGAACAATCCGTCTTTTTATGAAAACTTGAATGGTTTAATTTTCCAAGCAAAATAAAAACACAAACAGGCAGAAAATGGAGGCATTGTCAATATTAAAAGCAAAACATGTATTACATAAAAAGGGGAGAGAAGCTGGAACCATCCATCATTAGCCCATTCTCATGTGAGCTGAGAGTCAGTTACGTTTGATCAAAACATTGAAACCCAACAGCCATGCACATAAAAATAGTTCATGGATTCTTCTGGATTATTTCATCAGACCATATTACATGAAAAAAGGAAAGTCACGATGGTTTCATGCTTTGTTAGTAATACACACACAAAAGGCTAAAACAAAGTAATAAAAAAAAAGAGGACTGTCAAAGTCAAGAACGTTGTCATACACCCTCCCTTAACATCTGAGTTGGCACTATCTCCGGGCCTTTGACGCCACGTGTGTTTGTGCGTGTGTGTGTGTGTGTGTGTGTGTGTGTGTGTGTGTGTGTGTGTG
>NW_004798241.1:213875-216994 GCF_000002075.1 Aplysia californica | reverse complement strand
TGGCACTATCTCCGGGCCTTTGACGCCACGTGTGTGTGTGTGTGTGTGTGTGTGTGTGTGTGTGTGTGTGTGTGTGTGTGACTGTGAGTGTTAAAAATGTGCTCAATTGAGTAATCTTCATACACTATTTTCTTTTGCGCTTTTCCACCCCATACCACAATTTCCCATGTGGGTGGTAGGCTAGTGCCCTGGTGTAGTTTTCTCCTTCTTTCCTATTAAACTTAAAAATCTATCAACCTTATCTCTCCTCCTCCTTTTATATGTTTGTTCCTCTCTTATGCCTCTAATCTTCGGCACTAATATGCACTTATTGAGTTGCATGTGTGGTAAAACTCTTACTAAAACTAAAACACTTTCCAATACCACTTCTTACCATGCCTCTCAATACCACAAAATGCATCTTGTACGTGTACTATACTGTATAACACCGCAACATGGCACCCGATGCCACACCTATCTGTCGATCTATTATACCATCCCTTACAATACTATACCACACCATCCCTCCCCAAAGTTTGCTTGAATTATTTTTTTTTTCAATCTTGGATTCAAAACTTGAGCCAACCTATCTAACGCCCCATGAGTCTGCGTGTTCTTAAATCCATATCAAAAGCTGCAGCAAACGAGTTATTATGTTTTACTTAAGTTAAGGAAAACGAACAATTAGTCTTTTTTATGAAAACTTGAATGGTTTGATTTTCCAAGCAAAATAAAAACACAAAAAGGCAGAAAATGGAGGCATCTTCTATACTAAAAACAAAATAAATCTTGTATGAATTAAAGAGAGAAGCTGGAACCATCCATCATTAGCCCACTCTCATGTGAGCTGAGAGTCAGTTACGTTTGATCAAAATATTGAAACCCAACAGCGATACACATAAAAATTAATAGTTCAGGGGATTCATTTGGGTTATTTCATCAGACCATATTACATGTAATGACTAGCTGGGCCCCCTTTCGAATGAAAAGAATGATCGGTGCATTAACATGAGCCGAAAGTCATTGGCCTACGATATTTACACTCTACTGGAATGGAGCAATAAATCTTGAGAGATGCAAAAAATTAGAAGGTTCAGATCTATACTCTCAAAACAGTGCGCACGGTTAGTGAACAGAAACCTCACTTGTTTACAATGGCGTCTTAGAAGATGGACTTTCCCAAGATTAGATCTAAACGAAACTAATGAAACGCTGAAAATTAAACTACAGTGACTTCAGGCTTCTCAATAAATCTGTGCACCCTCTAAATGATTCTGAACCACCATTAATTTTTGTCAGATTTAAAAGTTAAATGGTTCGGAAGTTTTAGGCTGCGAAAGTGACGAACTTTCACAAATATAATATGTATAGATTACATGAAAAAAGGAAAAACCCGATTGCATCATGCTTTGCTAGTAGTACACACACGAAAAGCTAGAACAAAGTAAACAAGAGGACTGTCAAAGTCAAGAACGTTGTCAAATACCCTCCCTTAACATTTGGGTTGGCACTATCTCCGGGGCCTTTGACACCACCGCATTTCGCGCCTGCGCACTTCGCCTGACCGTCATCTCTGTCATACGCCCTCCCGAACAGAGCAGCCGAAAGTACAGGATCCCTGAGACCAGGTCTGAGGAACATTGCGCCATGCTGGGAGCTCCAGGAGTCTTGAGGGGCCAGTGCCAGGTTGTCACGTGATGAGGCCGAGTTCAGAATCAGCTGAGGGTAGACAAACGGAGTCTGGAAGTCCCCATGGAGGTCCAGCTGGTGGAAGATTGTGTCCGACACTGAGGTGACGTTCCCGCACGACTTGCGATCCCCGGCGTCAGAACACTTGACCAGGGCACAGATCTGCAGGTAGTACTGACCTTCTTTAGTATGCAGCCCGTCGAAAGCGCCGAGCGCAAAGAGATCGTCTGGTGACGCTCCTCCGAGATTCTCTTTAGAGTAGCTGAGATGACAACAGACCTTGTTCTGACACACAGACACGTTAGCCGAGTCTTCTTCCAGAGCTTTGAACGTGAACGAATCATCAAAGAGCAGGGACTGAAACTCCTCTGAGTTGGAGCTTCCCGAATCTTCTACAACAGCATTGCTCCCATTTGCCGTCTCTCCGCCAGTTTTCTGAGAGTCCAGACTCGCTGCCGAACTTAATTCTGAAACGTCCACCCCACCCTGAGGGTTGCGCGTGAGAAGAACGTTGAGTTCTGCCACGAGAAGTTTCCCCGGAGACGTGTGGGAGCTGTTGTAGTAAAATTCCTTCACGCCCTCGGGGGAGTAGATGCCGCTGCCGTGAAAGCGTCGGTCTGGGAGGTGGAGATTGGAGGACAGAAAGTTCACGCCCAGACCGCGGGCGAAGGAGGAGTGGAAGCCAATGGCCGACAGCAAGGGCAGTGCGTCCATCCAGGCCGTGGGGAAGACGATGTTGGTCACGTTATGCTGGGTTACCATAGTAACTGCGGGCTCAAGGAACAGAACATCGAAGCAAACGAAGAGCCCGAATCTGTTGGATGAAGACGCAAAAATATGGCTACAAAGGCGTCATAAAAAAGGAAATAGAGAAGATATTGGTAAAAATTACCAGGTTCCCAGACTATCTAAAGATGCATAACAATAAAACTCATTAGTATGTCTGTACATATTACATTTTACAGATTTTTTCGTGAGCAATGTACAACTTTATGAGTATGGCACATTTTGTGCCGTTTTACTTTGCAACACATAAAATGTTTGTAGTGAGAACAACTATAAACTGAGAAGCATCACATTATAGACAAATACACGAAGTCTGAGTTGCTTTTAATAAAGACCGTGAAGCGGACTACATTGTTAAAGCATCCCCACCCCGCCCCCTAAAAAAGCTCTTTGCAGCGTTATTTACTGGGCGGGACCACCAACATTAATGTCCAGTTCCGATAGGACCGAGTAAAATGAGAACATTAAGTGTACACTACCCAAGCACAACGTCGGACCGACCTGAGCCTCAATCCACCGGAACGCGCTGTCACGATTAGGAGTCCGGTAGCCTAACCACAAGACAACAGAAGCAGAAATGAATACCAGAATGTGAAAGAAAAGTAAATTATGTGTTGAAAGGTCAAGAGGTCTACCGGTACCAACATAAGACGGGTGTGTTTGAG
>NW_004798241.1:208848-210168 GCF_000002075.1 Aplysia californica | reverse complement strand
TCGGGTCGGGTCGAGTTGATCGTGCGACTCGTCACCTGAAAACAAACGCGTTTAATCTTGAGGCGACGAGCAGGGTGCGATCGGCTTGTGCCACGATAGCCGCTTTGTGCCTTCAATTTGGCTAGCAAACTGCCCGACCCGACCTGATCCATCCCCAATGGGCACCCCGTTTTAGGCTACCTGCTCTTTGGCTTTTGCAGTCTGCTCCCAGTAGGTCACGAGGTTCATCTCCATAGCAGCCAAAGCTTCCGCCCTGCTCACCACGACCTTTGTGTCAGGCAACACCACTGCGTGCTCGTACACGGCGGCCTTGAACTTGTCGATCCGTGACGTCACTTGTGACACTGACCCCGTCAACAAAACGATGAAGGTCGTCAGACACAAGCTGCCGCAGCTGGGTGTCGGAATAAACATCATCATCCTTTTTGTCTGAGGAAGTCTGAAAGTAAAAACGAAACTTTGAAGGGGACAAGTCGAGACCATAAAGTAACAATAATCTTTGTCAGCTACACTCATTTATTTTGGAACATTTAGGTTCATGTTTTTCACAATTATTTTTATTCATTTAAATGAAAAAGAAAAGTACATGTATTAAATATTTGTTTCAGTAAGAGTTTTACAGCACTTAAAACACGAAAGATCTTATCATAAGGGCTTAATATTAGAGGCGTTACTAGAGAGTAACATTACAAAGAAAAGAAGGAGGAGAGACTGATAAGGACGATAGATGTTTGATGGGAAATCAGGAGCAAACCACCCCAGAATACTTGCCAACCACCCACCTGGTCACAATTTTTGCACATTATAAATCCTTCAAATGAAAAAAACAACAACCCAAAACCCCATAAATCTAGTTTTTATCTCGGACAATAAAGGAAAAGAAGTCTTAACTTTTAACATGATACAAAGGTAGTACATGGGGGAAGCTCTTGACACTGTATCTCCAAACGTTAAAAATTTGAGTAAGAACCATGTTACTCGGGGTTACAAAGAGTCACAATGACATGCTTTTAAAAGGGGTACAGCATGGCGCAGTGACAGAGCAAAAAAAAAAAACACACACAAAAAACCTACTAATACACGGTCCGAGAGCGGATATGACTAATAGAACCTCAGATTGAACCCCAAGGCGTACAAATAATAATATTATGGTTGGGTTAGGTTATTGTGACCTGCCAGTCAGGTGACGATGTTGCTTTCTGCGGCGAGTTGTGGCGTTTGTGATTCGTTATACGGGGTGCCCAATGGGGGATCGGGTCGGGTCGGGACGGTTTGCTAGCCAGATTGAGGACGCAAAGCGGCTATCGTGGTACAAACCGA
>NW_004798241.1:205260-206439 GCF_000002075.1 Aplysia californica | reverse complement strand
GTAAGACATGTCAACAACATCCAAAATGGCCGCCGTATCCATGGAAACGAAACTTTTTCTCACCTTTGGTTGCGGATTTCAAGACTCCTTACTATGCTTGTTGTATGTGTGAAATTTGGTAAAATTCGGTCCAGTAATAAGCGAGATAGCCTTCAGGTGTAGCCCCCCCCCCTCCTTAATCACTGCTTGCACTGTATGCTTCCCGGGAAGCTGAGAATGTTTCTGAGTGTTCTATGGTCTGCTTGGGTAATAATAAAGTGTAAAGTCGAGCGGGGATATGCGGTATACAAGTAGGCCTACTATTTAAAAAAATTATTATTACTAAGTATTCTCTGCTGTTAGATATTCACTAGTCACACCATGAATTGCTCAAGGGTCTATGATTCTCAGAGTGTAGCTGATGGAACAGTTCTCTGTCGCAATGAGTTCTCTTTCTCCATTCGAAACTTTCAAGCTTTTGTGAATGGTGATGTGACGTCAATGTATTGCACTTCGTGTGTGCCATTGGGTGCCCAGTGAATGGCGCTTTGAATTATATGAATACTAAATAGAGAAAGATGCGGATGGACTTATTTATATAAAAGCAAACCAAACCAAAAATCCACTCACAGTATTTGAATAGCAAGAATCGGGATCTCACTCTTCGAAGCGTCGACGAAGCTTCGTTTCCTCAAAATGACACAGCACCAGTCATAAGTCAACAAAAATGAACCAAGCAAAGATAACGCCGTCTTATCTCAGAGCGCTGATCCAGTGCGCAGGTTCTAGAAGCCCAAGGGTCACAGGCTGTAGATTGTCATAGCATGTTCCAGTTACGTTAACTCAACAAAGTTAGACGAATAAAAGTGAAGGACCTTAACTATCTACAAGCTTAGAAAGAAATATTGGACCACAGGCAGACCCAAAACTATGGAGTCCTGGAGGATCTGCGAAGAACAGCAACCTTGGCACTAGAGACTAGGATGGCCATTTAAAGATGAACGAAAAGAAGAATTTATAGTCTCCTTGTTTTTTTTAAAGTGCATTTGAGCTCACTACTCATAACTTACGTACTTGATCAACCACGCATACTCAGTGTCTCCACTCTCAGAGGGTCCCCATTTGGGATGACGTGACGTAATTCGTGAGAGACGCCTTTAATTAATCATCAAATTTATTTTTAGAATTGTGTATGTGGGG
>NW_004798241.1:192343-202318 GCF_000002075.1 Aplysia californica | reverse complement strand
AGTATTAGGTGTGTCCCGCGCGCTCATATGACCGTATGCAGTTGCGAGCGCCGCAAAACCCTATACTAAACAAACAAACAATACTCACATAGGAATTTAAAAAAAAAAAGAAACTAGAAAAACACCAACAACAAAAAAACACAAAGAAAAACAAAACTGATCGATATACTCCAGTCAGGCAATGTTTATTGTAGCAATCCTTTATACGAAGACCGATATATCAACAGCGAAATGAACCTATAATCATTAAGAAAAAGAAAGAGGCAAACAAAACAAATGGAAAATCAGTACCCCAAAACATAACCAAACATTCATTATAAACAAATTGTATTGTTTCATTGTCAAATGTACCTCACAGCTTCTGGGAAATATTTTCTTTTTTCCTTAACTTTACCAGTGGTTGAACATTGCTTCTCGGAACTTTCTGAAATAAAACACTCTGCCTCTAGGCTTTCTGTCTGTCCGAGTTGTTCGATGGTTCCAAGCCAGGTTTTTATGTCCCGTTCCCAGTTTCTATCCTGTTCCCTGCTCCTGTTAGGTCTCCCTCTTACTCCTCTCTTTCTCTTGCCTTCCACCTTTACTTCCAGAATATGCTTCCCAGACAGGGAAATAAAATCAAGTTAAAATACTCGACATCTGGTTTGTTTTAGTAAGAGTTTTTCAGCACTTGTAATACACTTGGTTCATATAAATGCCGAAGACTAAAAGATCAATAAACATAAAAATGAATGAGAAGGGATAAGGATCGATAGATGTTTGATATGAAAGAAGGAGTATACCACACCAGAGCACCCGCCAACCACCCATATACAGCAGAGTGGGGGATACAAAAATAGGGTCCCCTGTTTTGTCTCCCCACCATTTCCCCTACAAAAAAACCCCAGCATCCTCATCCACCCTGTAGTGGCGCTACTACCCCACTTGCAGGGAGCCACTCAAGCACCACAACCTCTTCCAGGTACGCGAGGCATCTGTTCTCAAGTCAAATTTGTTTGTTTGTTTTTGTTAGTTTAGTAGAGGTTTTACGGCGCTCGCAACTGCAAAAGGTCATATGAGCGCCAGAAGATTAGAGGTGTTACAAGAGAGTAACAAACATAAAAAAGAAGAAGGAGGGATAAGGACGATAGATGTTTCATAGGAAAGAAGAAGCAAACCACACCAGAGCACTCGCCAACCACCCACGTTTGTTTATGTGTTTCTTTGTTTGTTTGTTCGAGTGAAGAGAAGCACACAGACACAATAACTACACTCGTTTAGTGCTGGGAAAAGTAAGATAAACAGACAAAAACAACAGAGGGAAAGTTAAGAAGTAAAAGGACCTACCAGTGGCGCTCTCTAACCACCTGCTTTCAATCAAACTCAAAGCCTGTTTAATGTGCCCCACACGCTCATATAACCTTATGCAGTTGCGAGCACCGTAAAACACTTTAAAAAACAAAACAACAACAACAACACACACAAACAAAACAAAACAAACCCAAAGCCAAAATTCGTGATTTGCAACATTCCTTAAATCACATATTATTAATAACATTACAACCTGTTTCTTTGTAGAAAGATCTGAGGAATCATTCTAAGATAAGCATGGCCTTTATTTGTCCGTCACAAGACTTTATGGATGTACCCGACAGGCATGGTGCCATGGACACAGAACATCTTTAAAACATGACGTCACAAACACAAACATCCAAAACATGTGACATCACAGACATAAACATTCAAAAGATATGACGTAATTGGTAATCACAAAGACGTGACATCATCACGCGTATACCCTTAGTCTATAATACCACGAAACTATGAAGTCAGTAGATCTACATTCAAAAGACGAGGGCACAAGATTATGGATCTACAACCTCAAAATAAAATGTTATGGGTACAGTACATCCAAATGACACAGCGCCAATGAAACAACATGTCTCTTTAACTATGACATCATAATCATAAGCACAACCGGAAGATTTTGTTTTCAGTTTTAGTCAGAGTTTTAGTTACCGTATGAGTGCCGCGAAGATTTGAGGTGTTAACAGAGAGAAAAGAGGGAAGAGAGATCAGGGCGATAGGTGTTCGATACGAAATAAGGAGCCATCAACATCAGAGAACCCGCCAACCACCCACATTCTAAAGGCAAGACATTGAAAGACAGTTCAAAGTCATAACGTTACGTACACATCCCCTTGATCCAATTTTAGAGAAACCCAAAATACAGGATGTCAAGAACAGAACATTTTTTTGTTGACAAGATGGCACGATGGCATCCTGAAGGGGGAAGTATTCTTGTAAAAGTACGGACAAACAAATCCAGAACACGATTATCCCCCCCCCCACCCCCACCCCTCGGCCAGCCTTTGTGTAGATAATCGATAGGTCGTCAGTTCATTCTTCTTTTACTCACGACAAGCAAAGGATGCGCTCAGTCTGTCACGTTTTAAAGTGTCGATATAATAGACGAAAAACCCCCAACAAAAACAGCAAAACAAATAAATAAATAAAGTACGACAATTATTAATACATTGTAGTGAGGTATGAGTTCAACACCCCCTCAACACTGACATCCAACTTAAGCTATTTATAACCAATAAAGGGCAGTAATGGGGTTAGGATGATTTATAATTGAAGGGGTTAGTTCAAAAAGACTCCTAAGTGCCACCGACCTAAAAATAGAGACTTTCACTCCTGATCCAGGAAGGGAAGTTTCCACATCTATTTATAGCACCCCAAGGCCAATAACTCTCAAAACAAAGCCAAAATCACAACTTTTGTGGTGATTGCTTACAGAGCAAAAAGGCCCCTAACTCCAGTCTGGACTTAGGGGTTCTTTTGAATTGTCCTTTCTTTGTTTTCAAGATGGCGGCGACCATGAGCTCATCCTGATTTGCTCAACAGAAAATAAATTTGCCCTGTGTTCCAGCTACTATCCATGAGTGTGAAGCATTTAATATGATTTATTAACCCTTCCAGCCCCAGCCATTTTTGTGCACTCGCTAATCCCAGTCCCAACAAAGACAACAGTATTCAGAAAAAGAGACATATGCATTCTAAAAAGTGATGTAGTATCTTTGTAATGAGGTTTAGATATGACATAACAATCTTTAAAAGTAAATGAACAAATATTATGATTTCGAAAAATACGCAAATTCGGTACACCCTAAACTGAAAATATACGGTCTTGGGACGGTGGGAGGTACAAGCGCAACTGAAAATATACGCGCTTGGGGCTGGAAGGGTTAACTTAATTGAAAAACTCTACAGGCTTCTATATTACAAGTATTCTTTAAGTGAGAATTAAAACCTATGCAAATATGTTTTTGGAGTTAGGGCTTTTTTTGCCATTTCGATTTTAACATGCAGCAGTGGGCTAGACCCATGTAGTATAGTATCGTACAGTGAGTAGGCCTATTTGAGTGCACTGCATCGACACTAATCTTAAGTACCGGTGTCAGGCATTGTATAGTTAGTGTTAAGGTTGGTTCTAATGCACTACTGCTGTTTAGGACCCAACCCTATACTACCACTCTTATTACTCCACTCGCTTTTCAATACAATCCTATAAATATGCTCTCTCGGTTCAGCATCGCCTACATGTAGACCAGATACTAATCATATACTTTATTTCTTTTTTCTCTTTCTAAAACAGGGAATGGATGTAAACCTAGCGGCTACTACTTACTTTGCCTTTCCGGTTTTTATCGAAATCGGTTGACTTTCACGATTTATGCGAATACATGTATCTGGCAACATTTTCTTTTCCCAAACATCCGGTCTGTGTTGGAAGGAAAGAGAGAACAACAAAGAAGCCTGGGAGATGGCGTATCACGTTCTCTCAAAGAGTGAAGAGGCCATTGTGAAAGAAATAGACAAAGATTGCAAGAATAAGTGGAAGTATCAGTGGTTAGAAGATGTGGTGAATGTGACAATCAGTGGAGTAGATTTCCAAGCGATAGCATTGCCAAGGTAAACGTCAGTGGAAAAGCCTTATGCAAGTGGTGCAATTCGTTACTTACATACAAAGGAACGGGTACGAGTACATTGAAAGAACATCTGAGAATAGAGGCACACATCGTGCAGATCAAGACTCGGCAGTCGAATTACAGCCTTGAGAGCTTTGTCAACCCATCCAAAAAGGTATTCCCAATGTTCGGATTCCCTAAAGTTTCCCAAGTGCAAGAAGTAACATCAGATTCAAATGAGAAATATGGAGGAGGTGATACTAGATCTAGATCTAGCTCGAGTCAACCCAAGCCAGTGCCTATGATTCCGCTATCAGACAGGGTAGCCTCAATGGAAGCCATGATTCTCTCTGTAATGGCTCAGCATTCAATGCCTCTGATTTGCTCCTGTGCTTGTGGATGTAGCTAAAGCCTGCAGTACAGACCCACAGGCCCTGGCTTCCGTGCAATTAGGAGCATCTGCTGCTGCATACAAAATTAAATTTGGCCTTGCTAAGACAGTGAAACAGAAACTTGTGCAAGATCTACAGGTCTCCCCTTTCTCTCTAAATTATGTTGACGAGGCAACAAGTTCAAACACCAAAAAAGTGCTGTCTGCGTTGGTTAGCTACATGAAAGAACAGAGGATGAGGGTGTACCACTTAGCTTCTGTAGAGCTGAACAAAGCAGACTCAAATACTATCCATCAGGCCTTATGTGACATTTTTGAGGAACATAATCTGCCATGGGAAAATCTTGTTTCTCTTTTATGTGACTCGTGTGCAGTGATGAGAGGGCACGTAAATGGTGTAGAAACAAGACTTAGACAAGAGAAAGCGCCACATCTTCTTGACATTGATGGAGACACCTGCCATCACATGCAGAACATTTCAAAGAAGTTTTGCGCCCCATTTGGAGGAAAGCTGGAAAGTCTCTTCTCTCAGTTATACACTGACTTTAAGTGGTGTGCTGAGCACAAAATTATCTAACAGAGATCTGCAGTTTAATGAAAATTCCTTACACTTCCCCACAAATATATGCAGGAACGAAGTGGTTGTCATATTACGACAGATCCATTGGCACGCTTCAGATTCTTGATGCGTACAGGATTTTCTACTTCTCTTTCCTGTCAGAAACTGAGAGAAATGCATACCGTCCTGTCATGAAGGAGATCCTGGAGCAACATTCTGCTGATGCATCAGTCAGAAAACGTCTTTGTAAAATCATGGAGATCCTTTCTGTGAAGAAGTCAACAAAAGAAGGAAAAGCTAGGAAGCAGGCCATCATCAATTCTGTCTTCTACAATGCTAAAGAAACGTGGCAACTCCTTTATTTGTATTCGTCAGTTCTCAGCATCTTTAAGGAGTATGTGTGCTTCTTCCAGACGAAGTCTCCTATGGCTCATAAACTTCATGATTTTCAGCTTGAGTCCTTCAGAAAGTTCCTGTGTTGTTTCATGAGACCAGAGAAAATCCCTGACAGGCTAAGTGAAGTGAAAATCTCTGAACAGTGTAGCCACCTGTCACTGAAGGATGTATACATTGGTCATGGGTCAGCAGCTCCAGCAACAGAGTTTATGGGAACAGTTTTACAAGCCTATCAGTCTGCTGCCCAGCTCACGCTTCAGAAACTCACAATTTACAATGAGACTCTTTTATCATTGTCAGCCCTGGATCCTGACTTAACCAATCATACAGTGGTGAAAATGCATTTGGATAAACTCGATGTCAGCCTCAACCACATTCTGACTGAACATGATAAAGGGGCTTATCCAGATGAAGTGAGACAATATGTCAACGACAAGCATCTGCCTCCATACTGTGGTGAAGGAATAGGTGGGTGGTGGACTCAGGAGGAATTAACACAGAAATACCCATCTCTGACTAAGGTAGCTCTTGCTGCACTCACCATCTTTCATGGAGCACAAGTGGAATCAACTTTCTCTGAAATGGCAAGAATCATAACTAAGCAGACTGCCAGCATCCAAATTAGCATGTTGAATGCAATTCAGACTGTGAAGTATGATCTGAAGTCTGTCAACTGCTCTGCCATTGACTTCTACAAAAGAGATAACCCCAAAACTGACTCCATTGACCCCTTGTTATGCAGAAACATGAGAAGTGCATTTACACAATATGAAGCAGAGAGAAAGGCCAGCATGAAGAAGATGGAGCTGTCACAGAGTGTGAAGGAAAAGGCAGAAAAAGCCAAGAAACAGTCTACCACCACTGCAGCTATCAAGAAAACTGCCTTAAAACAATCACAGAAAAGGCGCATATGGCTAGCCACATTCAAAACCTTCAAGGACAGTGTGTATCGCCCTCCATGAAACCTCCCCTTTAAAAACCCAAGATGCAGTAATTTTTTTTACAGATGGACATAAGATTGAATTAACCCTTCGGGGTAATGGCTTGTGAAGAGGCTGGGCATTGTATTTAGTATCTTGATAACCTCATTACCCAATAAAAACGTAGAGACAATATAAGCATAGAAGGAATACACAGTTTGGAGACAGTGTCAGTGTATCACAAAACAGAAGGAATCTACTGGAAAGTTCAGTTATTGATTGCAAGTTTGGAGACAGTGTCAGCATATTATACAAAACAGAAGGAATCTACTGGAAAGTTCAGTTATTGATTGCAACAGAGGGAGAGAAACTACCTTGGACAGCTATAACAACTGGTCAAAATTTCAACTCTTCACTGCTCAGTTAGACAACAGACTTCAACTAAACATCTGACATCATAGAAGAACAAGGTTGGTGGAGTTAAAGTGCATTATTGTGTTTTTGTTTTGTTTTGTGCCATTGTCTGTATACCTTGTTTTGTTTGTTTCCATGGATCCTTTCAGTGCTCGTTTTCTTGCCCTTCCTTTTGCAATGTTTGTAGGCCTACTAGTGCACTTTGTTGCGTCTATCGCGAATCTCCGACAAAAGTTCAGGGGTTGGGAAAATTTTTCACTGGGAGCCCTGCTAGCCCTCTCCCTATTAACAGAACTTTTGACAGAGGAAGAAACTTTATCGGACACAGAAGAAGTGCCGGTAGAACCATCGGTATCTGTACAAGATGTGGTCGCCCTAGCACAAGCTAGGCAAGCACAACACAAACACACACAGGATGGGCCTCCAATGATAGTGATAGTTCACAAGATGTCGACTCTCCCTCCGACGATGGACAAAATGATCCAGATTATACTTTCGATGGCACATTAAGCTCCGACCTTGATCTGTCTATCCAGACTGACCAGCCGTCCATCAGCCCCCAGGCTGACCAGCCGTCCATCAGCCCCCAGGCTAACCAGCCGTCCATCAGCACCCAGGCTGACCAACCGTCCATTAGCACCCAGGACAACCACATTTGAACATTCTCAGACTGAACCGAGTACTAAGAAAGCACGAAAACGAAAAAGAAAATCAGAAAAAAATGGCAAAAGAATATTCTACAATGTAATGTAAATTATGCAAAGGTGAACAACATGAAACAAAAAGCGGCAACACAACCCCTACCCCAAAAAAATTGACAATCCATGCAACTGTCGAAACAAATGTTTTGAAAAAATAGGAGTCCATCAGATAAAACAAATATTCACAAATTTCTGTCTCATTGGAAATAAAAATCTGCAAGATGCTCACCTGTTTGGTTGCATTAAACCCTTCAATGTTCAGAGGAGGAGACCGACATCAGGCGTGCGAGGTAATTTTCGGAATGCCTCATACAAGTCAGTATATCATTACTGTTGGAACAACCACAACTGAGGTTTGTGCTCAGGCGTTTCGCTCAATTCATTGCATTGGAATCACTCGTTTCAAACGGTTAAGAAAGCACAATTTGACAACTGCACCAACTGACAAAAGAGGGCAACATGGAAAACAACCAAAATTGCCAGGAATAATTGTGAAGCAGGTGAAGGAACACATAGAATCATTCCCGCGACGAGAATCACATTACTCCGCAAAGACAATCTGAATCGGGTTTATCTACATGAGTACCTCAATATCAAGCGGATGTGGTTGTTATACTTACACACATTTGAGCCAGAGGAAAGGGGAAAATGCCGCATTGATAGGAAGAAGGAAATGCGGCGTACTGTGAAATATTCTTTCTACAAAAAGGTATTTCTAGAGGAGTACAATCTTGCATTCGGACAATCAAGAACAGACACATGTTCTCAGTGTGAAAGATTACAAAACAAGATGGATAGTTCGGAATATCCCGCTGAAAGCGAGAAACTTAAAGCTGAAAAAAAAAACGTTCATCTTGCAAAAGCTGACAAAGCTTAGATCTATGCTTTACTGAGAGCAATATAAAGCCTGAAATGATGACAAAACAGCTATGTACACCTTTGACTTCCAGCAAAATCTGCCATCGCCAACATTGCACTCAAATGATATGTTCTACTGTCGTATGCTCTGGACATACAATTTCGCCCTCCATGATTGCAAAACACAGGATGGGATCATGCATATGTGGGATGAAACAACGGCAAAGAAAGGATCATCTGAAGAGTGTTCATGTTTGGCCTATACTCTCCAAATCAGAAATAAAAATGAAGAAAATCTTATTCTCTTCAGTGATGGCTGTTGCGGACAAAATCGGAATAAGGCGGTTGTATACTTCCTTCTTTCTTTAAAATCAAGAAAAACATTTTCAAGAGAATTGACCATTACTTTCTCTACAGAGGACACACGTTTCTTCCGAATGACCGGGATTTTAGCAGTATCGAAGCCCGAAAAAAGTTGACAG
This sequence comes from Aplysia californica, assembly GCF_000002075.1. Classification (NCBI taxonomy): domain Eukaryota; kingdom Metazoa; phylum Mollusca; class Gastropoda; order Aplysiida; family Aplysiidae; genus Aplysia; species Aplysia californica. The sequence goes on along the minus strand of NW_004798241.1, from coordinate 193,647 downwards.
GACCCTTGTACCTCATGACTGGGTAAAAATCATAGAAGAAAGTAGACAGGTACACCCATTCCAAGTGAATGAAATGACACAAGAACACATTCTGGACCATAAAACCTATGCTGAAGCCAACATGAAAGCATCGTTTACTGATAACAATGGAGAAAAGCTTAAATTTCGGGATGTGATGTGGTTCTCATATGGAGAAAGCGAGGTGTATAATGACACTTTCACAGAAGTTACAATGGAAAGTCACCCAGAGGAAGTCTGGTGCAGATACACTCACAGCCATGTCGAGTCGTGGAAAAGGGTTAATGTGGGAAAAAAAAACGCCAAAGAAGCAAGAAATCCAAAGGAAAATCTTCTGAAGTGACACTGAAAAAAAAGTACCATGCTCCACTGAAACTCAAAGCGGCTAAAAAGAAGGACCTGGTATCTCTGTGTGAGAAGGGACTCATGCTGGGAGCAGAAGAGTTTTATAGGAATCTCCTTGCATATGGCAATGAAGCAACACCTGCCGCAGCAAGAAACAATTCGGATAGTGATGGGGATGACTATTTGTACTAGACATACAAACATCAATCAAAATGATGGACTAACTATAATAATATGTTATTTTTCAGACCACTGACATTAATACGAGTTATTTCTTTTTCTTTCTTTTTTTGAGGTATTAGTCTGTTGAAGGATTATCATGTTCATTATTTGTTGCTGTTCACACTCTTGCGCGCACAATCACATGATGAGACACACAAATGTGCTAAATAAGCACTGTATGCTGATTGCTTCATTTACCCAATATGAGAGTATAATGTGGCCAATGATCTGGGAGTTAGGTGCTTTTTTTTTTTTTTCAAATTTTTTGGCACTGATTAAAATATGAGGAACCTACTTATATTTTGGGCTTTAAAAATATAAAATACGCTGAGACACTCTCAAAGAAATAAAAAACAAAGATTGTGCATTACAGTATTATTTTTTTGTACTTTATTGTTCAATTTGTGTCCGTTGCAAAAAAGCCTCTAAGTCCATCACTGGACATAGGTGCTTTCTTGAAAAACCCAAAATTTGAAAAGTGCAAAAATTGGCATTTTCTCGATTTCTATCGTATTTACCAGCTTGCCCATTTAACACAATGCACCAAATACAACAACAACGTTGAACGTGACACTGTGACTAGAATGCCGTTGAACAACTACATCCGCTACATGGTGTCTGAATTCCACACTGCCCTGATGGACGCCGGTACCCGTATTGTCGGCACTGTGAAACCAGGCAGGCACACAAAGACATGGGAAACCCCCACAGTTCGAAGA
>NW_004798241.1:187830-190519 GCF_000002075.1 Aplysia californica | reverse complement strand
CCACACACACACACACACACACACACACAACAACAATAAAGCCACATGCATATTTTTGAACAGTTGCTATTTCAAATCTAGAAAATCCACTTTTTTGCATTTTTCTCAAAATGAACTTTTTGGCACTTAGGAGTCTTTTAGAAACAACCCCTTCAATTATTACACTTGCGAACCTACAATCTTCAAACGGCACCGCCACACTACACTTGCGAACCTAAAAACTTCCATGGTCACCCAACATTAGACTTGCGGACAAATCCGATATCGGGGCAAACATCGGATATTGCTCGAATAAGCTGGCACTGTTCGATTACAAACAAACACATTCTCTCGGATCACATACCAAAAAAAGCCGTCACATGATACAGTGTCGACGAGCCTTTACAATCTCAAGCTAAAGGCGTAAACACACTAAAGCCTTTGCCTGGCTCCAAAATGGCTCCACGTTCCGAGTCGTTGCACGTCGACTAGGGGTGTCCCCATCAGTCATATGGGGACTGCAAGAACGATGGCGAGCGACCGGAAGGATCCAGGACAGGCCGCGACCAGGGCGGCCCCGTTTGACCAACGACAGGATCGACTGGTTCAACACCAGACAGTCCGTGACGTCAGAAACCACCTCTGCACACCGCATCAGGGGCCAACTACGGCCAATGTTCACGTGAGCGAGGAGACGGTGAGGAACCGTCTCCGTTGAGCTGGGTTCGCTTCTCGTGTCCCTGCCAGACACCCAAGGCACACGCCGCCCCACAAAGCAGCTCGCCTGGCGTGGTCTGCTCGCCATTCACTGAGGACACGACGTCAGGGGGACCAGGCAGTCTTCTCAGACAAATCCAGGTTCAACCTGCAGCACCCAGACAGGAGGGCCCACGTCTGGAGAGCGGTTCCACCCTGACTGCATCCAGCGGGTCGCGCCCTACGGTGGAGTGTCCGTTCGGGTGTGGGGAGGCTTCTCAGCTCACCACAGGACCCCCCCCCCCCCCCGAACCATGTACGGGGCAATTTGACCGCGGCAGGGTACAGGGACGAAATCCTGCGTCCCCTTGATGGTCCAATCCTGCAGCAGATTGGACCCCAGGCTGTCCTGCGGAACGACAACGCCACACCTCATCACTCACGCATCGTGGGGGACTTCCTGCAGCAGCGAGGTGTCACCCGCATGGACTGGCCAGCTTGTAGTCCAGATTTGAACCCAATAGAGAACATTAGGGATCACATTGGCCGGCGGATAAGTAACAACCACCCTCCAGCATAAAATCTTCAACAACTCTAGGGCTACCTCGTCCAGAAGTGGCAGAACCTAATGCAACAAGTTCTCCGAAGGCATGTCCTGTCCATGCATCGACGCTATACCAAGTGTTTGATCAAACGGGGTGGCTACACTCACTATTGAAAATGTTCATGAAAAACTGTAGCTGTTCAGACTTTTGAAATCCGACCAGTATGACTTAAACTCATTTTGCATGAACTTTTCGATGTCGTTAAAATCTGAAATTGTGCACACTTAATCTAGAGAGCTGAAGGCATATCTTTCGAGAAAAAAAGAACAAATTCGGTTAAACTGTTTTTCAGTTATCTTTCTTTGAATTTTTGTTCCTTGACTTTTTTGTGCGAATCTAGCAAAGCGGGAACAGCACAATCGTGGTAGGCCTACCGCTACAATACAGACAATAATGGTTTCCTCATTTGAAGAAAACTATCTATTTGTTGGTAAACAGCAGAAGTAGAGCTTACCAGTGGCGCCTTCCAACCACCCGCAAACTTTTCAGCTATACGGTGCATACTTCTACACAAGTAAGTTTTAGTAAGATAAAACTGAAAACTAGTTGAAACTTGTTCCATAAAAACAAATCTGAAAAAAAAAAGACATCATGCATCAGTCATGACTTGGGTTGGCAGGAAGCTGGGTTTTACGAGCATTCTGAGAATGTTACATGCCAGAAAAAGAAATAGTTCTGATCAGAGACAGCCCAAACATTTATTTCTTTAAAAAAACCTTCACAATAAGCCCTTATAAGGGCAATTGGGGGGGATGAGGGGGGAAATAGCACCATATTGTCCGTAATGCAAACGGCATGCATCTGTTTCACCAAATTCCGCGAGAGAACTACAGTACAGGTTCACACCCCGTTCAACTTTGTAAGTGTGTTTAAGAAGCATGACCTCCAATTTAACGTTCATTGCCAATAGGACCTAGCCAACAGAGTGAAAAGAAACGAACTCCCCCAAAAACAAAAAAGGTCAAGAATGTTTTTAAGGGGATTCAAACCAGTGTCGCCAGCAAGATAGTCCTGTACAATACCAACTTAACTAAAGGTGCGAAAGAAAGTCAGCGTTTTCTACACTCCCATCGACACAATTTAGATCATTCAAAAAGCAGGCTTCAACCTTGGCTGTCAGGGTCAACCTGGGTTGAGAGGGATACAACGTCCCAGCAGAAAGACCGAGAAAATCGATAAAGATTCTCCCCAACAGCTACACCACAGTATATTACAGACACCAGTTAAAAGAAAGTTGCCAGATCCAAATTGTTTTTTTTTTAAACACAGATTTTTAAAAAGACCTTAATGACCATCAGGGACGGTTTGTTAACTGGGCAAGACCGGCAAATTTTTTTCAGCTGGACTGTTGACAGGAGATTTATTGCTGATGATGATTTTCATTCAGTTTTAAGTAAATCCAAGCAAAC
>NW_004798241.1:181705-186141 GCF_000002075.1 Aplysia californica | reverse complement strand
TGAAGATTACAGGTGTTGCTAGACATCAACATACAAAGTAAAAAGGAGGAGAGAAAGGATGATAGACGTTTGATAGGAAAGAATGAGCAAACCACACTAGAGCCCCCGCAAAATAATCATGGATTTCAACTATTATAACAAATAAAAATACAAGAACATTAATCAAGAAAAGGCTAGGATGAAGTTTCTGCCAATGAAGGTGGTCATGGTATTGATACAGGGACATACTTCCTTCTCAAAGCAAAATGAAGTAAATCAAGGCATTTACACAACATTAGGTCTTATTTACCTCCTCAAAGATGACACGTTAACAATTTATAGCAGGTCACATCAATGCAAAATACAATTACACCTCTATTTCATATGATGCGGCTTGATAAAGCACTGGTTTTGTCACAAATGCAAAATAAAACCACATCTACATTTCATATGATGGGACCTGGTAAAGCACTGGTTTTGGCAGATAATACCCCATGGCCACACTGGCCCACTGCACCATCTGGGCCTGTAAAGAAAAGCAAAACATCAACAATACATCGCTACATCAGAATTACAAAGTTCTATCTGCTCATTACCTAGTTTTGAGAAATTTGATTTCAAAGATGTTGAATTTCACATCATGTCAAGCATTTTCGAATGCAATTCTGTGAAAATCTTAATAACAACTCCAGACAATCTTACGATTTTGATAGAGCAGATAGAACAATTAGGTTTCTGACTCCAAGGTCTCAGTAATTCAAAATGCCAAAAATGTTAGATAGAACTTTGTTAATCTGAGGTAGCGAAATGTAAAAGACCAATGACAACCATATATGTAAAAATGGCACAAAGATGTTATAAAAGAGAATATATATTAGATCATTAGTATACAGCTACTTATTTAAAAAAAGGGAGAAAAAATGCGAAGACCTTCACAAGCTAGTAATAAACATCAGCAAACTTTAGTTGAAAATAAACTTGCTATTAGTATTAGCAGCAACACCTGATACTTTCCTTTGAGGCTAGCATCTGAAAACCCTTAAATGACGCCAAAGGTTCATGAGCTGACACTGAATCTAAAACAATAACAGCAACAAACAACAGCAACAGCAACAACAACAATAAGAACAACAACAACATGCTGTTTCTGAGATTTTCGAATTGTTCTCATAATTCTCATTCCAAAATCAGTCCACTTGTGCACCAGCGAAAACTTAAACAGTTTCTACAGAACAAAATCAACCCAGACAGAAACAGAAGGACGTGCAATTCTCAGATCAATAATCAAACCTGCTCTAACCACCATCTGTTCTAGACAATCATCTGTACAAAAGATCACTTCCCACTTTGCATTTTTTTTTCTTTATTATAATGACACTGTGCAACATGTCAACCTGTTTAAGATAATCACTGCAAGTATTCTCCTCCGCAATGGGTGGCCACCTTTTACAATTTCAACTGTATTTGATAAAATAATTTTCCCAAATGGGATCAAAATTTTAAAAACCTCTTCAACTTGCAACAGCAAAGATCCTGCCTAATCATTACATCACACATGCCAGTTTATTCAACAGAAACCCAAAGGAGAATAACAGAAAGTGTGACAAAAACCATACACATGCCATTTTCCCCCCACTACATCCAACATGAACATAAACTGTATTACAGAACTGTTATCACATCATACAACTATACAAAATTAAAAATTTTTTAAATAAAAAAACAAGAAACACTGAGCTTTTCTTGGAAGCTAAGAAAAAAGAAAAGCTTTGATGACAACCAATCCCATCCATAACTGGCATGACAGGTCATAATATACAAATACCAAGATCAACCTTAGAATAATATTCAAGTTTCAAGATATCAGTCAAATACATTTATCACATGACATATTTCTGTAAGTAAATAGTAATATAACCTCAACATATGAACGTCATGAAGTTTGACAAAAACATTTTCATCCACCATCCGTAAATAACATGACATAATAATATTTCTGTACAAAATAATAACATCATCAAAAGAATTATCATCACAAATACAGTCCGTGCCGGCTTTAAGCACGCCGGCCTTAAGCACGTTTCGGACTCAAGCACGCTAAACGGCTCTTACCGAATTTTTGCTATATAAATCACACGCCTTTAAGCACGGTAACTTCGGCTTCAAGCACGCTTCATTTACAAGACAGTCAATACTTTCATGATGACCCATCGAAGTTTGAACACAGTCTACACCGCAGCAGTGGAGTGTGTCAAGAGAAACACAAAGAACGCTAGTGATGGACACACACACTCACACGGGCAGAGAGGAAGGCAGAGAGATGCACACAGCCGTGCACGCGGACATAGGATCTAGCCTAGGCCTAGGGCAAAGCTACACACGACCTAAAAAAAATACAAAGAGAGTCGGGGAGATGAGAAAGGGAGACTGCTGCGATTTCACCTTTGACCCTCGCTATCCATTAATCCTGATTGTGTATCACGCGCGAAGTGGGATGAAGGCGGTGGTATGAGTGGCACAGCGGGCAGTGGTACGCACAGGCAGTGTGTTACAGTAGGCCTAGTGTGCTGTACCGTGACTGGCCGTCCAAATAAGTTTTCATTTCCCATTCGACCACAAAACAAAAACAAACAAGCGAACAAAAACTACCTTGGCGGGTGTCTAAATAACAGCCCACACTTTTGCGGGACCGCTATAGGCCTACTTACAAACAAAGGGAAATAACACGGGGAATTTTCTACATGAAAATCTCTGGATTATGTCTACTTCGCACTTAAGCACGCTTCGGCTTTAAGCACGCTTAAGCTTTCTCTCGATGACCGTACTTATAGCCGGCATGGACTGTATACAATACTTAGCACCCTTGTCCAGAATATGGCCCAATAATGACAATAGCACTGTCAAGAAACAAGTATACATATAAACACACACAGCCACTCGCAGGCAGAAACACACACACACACACACACACACACACACACACAGCCACTCACTGACAGGAACACTTAATGAGTAATACATCTGAACATAGTTTTGGTTTTGGTAAGAGTTTCACGGCACTTGTAATACAAATCGGTCAAATAAGCACCAAAGATTAAAGGCGTTACTACTAGAAAGTAACATAAAAAAGGAGGATGGAAGATTTTTTTTAATGATAGATGCTTGCTTGGAAAGAAGGAGCAAACCATACCACAGCACCATCCAACCACCCACCTGAACACAGCACCATCCAACCACCCACCTGAACACAGCACAAAAGAAATATAAAAAGAGTAAGACCTAAACAAATAACTAACAATGGGAACATAACAATATGTACAGATACAAAAGCACATTAGCAATGACTTGCAAGGGCACATAGAAACGTATACACACACACACACGCACACACACACGCACACACACACACACAATGTCTCCGAATACATTTAAGAATAATAAAATAACAGCGGCCACGCAGACAAAAGCTTACAGCAACAAAACAATCTATTCCTCATAAAGTATACAATCACATCTGCTTTAACTTTAACAACCGCCTGTCCAAGACAGTCACCTGTACAAACGATCACTTCCCACCACCCCTTTGGAGACGTTTTTTTTCAATACTATAACGACATTGTCCAAGAAGTTCACTGCCTAAGACAACCACTTTTCTCCTCAATAATGGGTGGCCGTCTTGGACAATTTCGACAGTACCGTACAATGCACAACTGTACACACATCAACCAATAGAGTCAAAAGACTACATATTTGCTTACGAGACAATCGACACGAATGGTTTTGTCAAGAAAGCAATGGGTATCATACACCGACTAGAAAGTACATGATCGCAAGTGTCCAAAAAGATAAAACAACAGAGGTTTCATAAGCAAAACAATCAACAAAATTGGTTCATATATACATATATATATATACGTACTGGGGATGACGTCTGACATCAAAGATTGACTGCACATTCAGAAAAATATTCTTTAAAATATAAGATGTCAAGTCAGCTGGCTGCAGCATCTTGATCTTCTGTATAAAATTTCCTGACCAGACAACAAAGCACCTAGGAAAGTATTGTGTTACCTGTGCCCAAACTGTGAAAAACGTATTTTTAAAACAAAACAACCAAAAAAAAAACCCCAAAAACTAAACACAGTTGGGAAATTTTTACCAAAAAATTTTCAAAGCCAACATCAAACTGTCATTATAAAATTGATTCTAACTTAGTTGTAAGTGAACTGAAAGAGCACTTTGTTCAAAGTCCACAGGCCTGGGCTGTTGAACTCAACAACTTGACTACTTTCAATGACATCAAAGAATATTTGTAAATCTCTCCATACTCCACCATCAAAACAATTTAGATCATTTAGGAGGTGGGTTGCCTCAGGCCAACCCGGGCTTAATGGGATGAAGCACCCAAGAGGAAAGTTGGAGATACAGTCAAACTTTCTCTAACGGCCACCTGTCTA
>NW_004798241.1:172256-181454 GCF_000002075.1 Aplysia californica | reverse complement strand
CCCCCCCCCTCCTCCCTGCATCAACATAACAACACAAATTCCAAAAAGCAGCTGAAAGAACAATGGCTGAACATTTTATGGATGGGCAGTAACCTTAGAGTGCTTTGAATCTCTCCATTATCTGATTCAGCCCGCAAATAATTTTGACTCCCGATGCCCGCTTTATGACCTCACAGGTGGTCTCACAAAAAGTTAATAAAGCAATTAATATTTGTTAAAAATCCTTTGTGTGGCATTAAGAAATATTTAGAATAAAAAATACTCTTCAATGACACCAGTAAAAACGGGTTGAAATATAAGTGGTAAGGAAAATAGAAAAGAGGAAAGTGATGTGAAAAAAGGGAGCAATAGATAAGAAGAGCCACTCTGAGCGGCTCTGCTTCAAAACAGAGTAGACAGTTAACCGCCGTAAGTGACAATGAGGGCTGAATCAGTTAAAAATTACCCACCTTGGTCGACAAGCTACAGAAAATCACTAAATGTGTAAGAGAAGCTGGCTTCTAATTGTAAAGGTGTAATAACATTAATAATATAATAATAATAGTTCACTGATTAATGTCTGGCAATGACAAATGCTTCTGCAGAGAATGCCATTTCTTAGTGAAATAGAAGAAATAGGGGTTAAGAAGACTTGCGTCTTCTGCTATGGCCAATAAGACGTACAAATAGGCAGTCAGGACAATTGGCAGCGCTTCCGACCGACCATCAATGATTTATTTATAGAGGCACCTTGATGGCAGCGCTTCCTTGTAGTACAAAAGTGACTGCTTCAGACAAGAGACAACATCAGCAAACAGGGATTGAAAGAACCAGATTCTTCTCTTTGAGTAAAGTCTCGATAAACATTAGCCCATAAACTTCTAGTCAGACTCCAACCAGGGTATGAACACACATCATGGTTAACGCTCATAATGTCAACATCTATATCACATCTGTCTCAAGAAAAAGGAGTCACTTTGTTTGACCTTGCTTTAGAATGAAAGTAAAATACATTGGATCTGCTCTTTTTCCTCACAACAATGACAACCTGCAACAATATTCTACACTCCTTTTCAATGTTCTTGGTTACAACTACAAGCCGTTACTAATTCTCATCCCTAAATATCGAAACAACAACAACAGCAGCAGCAGCAACATAAACGAACATAATATTCTTTTCCAATCCCCTAAATCAGATAACAAATAGCAGCTTTCATTGAACAGGCATTGGCAAGAAAGAGAGAAAAACCTATGACTATAAGTGAGGAAAAATACTAAAAGCAATGCAACAAATAAAATGGAGTAACATCTTTCAGAGGCTAACAAGACCTATTCTGAATACTGGACTATATCCATGACAAAGAGCAGAAATAGAATATATAAATCTCTACACAGCCCAAGCAACAATTTTTATCAATTATATCTTCCATTTTTAAAAAGTCTCAAATAAAATCTCACAAGAATCACAGAGTAATTGTAGATATTTTCAAAACAGCCCGCAAACAGTATTATAAATGAAAAATAAAAACATCTCCACACCAAAAAATAAATCTATGTGCTGTACCTCAAAATGACACAACAGTTGAAATACACTTATTTTCTGAACCATTTACTCATCGTATCACAAAAAAATAGCTAAACTGGCATTACTTACCACAAGCACGAAAATATAACGATGACCTTTTCTTGTGGTTTTTTCTATGGCTCTCTTACACAATGGTTTTGACCCCTAATAATATTAGATAAGATACGTTATTGTCCCAGAGGGAAATATTATACACAAACTACTTGCTTTGTCAAGGCTGGACAGAAACTCATTTTAAGTCAAGGGAAACATTGTCTATAAATACTATAATATCATTTTCTTTCCAAACCAGATCCCATGAAAAGGGCAGCAACTCACCAAAACTTATAACTAAATGCAGGGGACAAACAAAGACTGCACTGTGGTGTGCACTGTTTAGTCCAACCAATTCTAAACGTACACACAAAGTGTCATCAAACAGAGTCGAATACAATTGGAGCCAGCCAAAATGTTACCCTAAACACACGATATAATTGAACCTGCTCTAACTACCACATATATAAGACAATCACCTATACAAATAGCCACTACCAATTTCCTCCCTTGCATCTTTTTCTTACAATGCAACAACACTGTGTAAGACCTCCACCTTTCAAAGACAACCACTTTTCTGCACAACAATGGGTGGCTGTCTTAGACAACTCTAACTGTACTCCACAAGAAAAGGTCAAAAGATGGCAATTTTATCTGATTTTAAAACAAACAAAAAATGTAGTGTTATTAAACCATCGAGATTCCCAATCTTCACGAGTCAGCCATTTTCTCCTCAGCAGCTTTTGCCAAACGAGCTTTCCTCCCTCTCTTTTTGGCCCTGACGACCTCAGCCGGTGAACGAGCTCCCCCGATCCCAGCCACGTCGCCTAACAAGCTGAGCTCAGATGCCGGGTGCGTGCCGTAGTGATACTTGAGGCTGCTGGCATGGGCGAAACGTTTGTCGCAGAGCTCACATTTGTAAGGTTTCTCGCCCGTGTGCCGCCGCTTGTGGCGTTTAAGGTGTCCCCCTTCGATGAAGCTGGCATCGCACACATCGCACTTGAAAGGCCGCTCTCCAGTATGCGTCCGTCTGTGTCGGATAACGTCTTGCAACTGGATGAAGGACGTGCCGCAGAACTCACACTCGTATGGTCGTTCCCCAGTGTGCTTTCTTTTGTGCACTTTCAGGCTGCTCACCTGTGTGAAACGTTGCTGGCAGACGTCGCACTGAAACGGTCGTTCACCAGAGTGAGTGCGGAGGTGCAGTTTCAAATAGCGGGTATCTGAGAACTGCGCATGGCAAATATCACATATGTGCGGCCTCTCCCCGGTGTGTATTTTGGCGTGTCGGTTAAGGTCATGCCCGCGAGCAAACTTTGCGTCACATTCAGTACAAGCATAAGGCTTTTCTCCCGTGTGCACTCGTTTGTGTATCTTGAGGTTCCCTAGACCAGCAAAGCTCGAATCACACTCGTCGCACTGGTACTTTTTCTCCTTGACCACGGGTTTCTCCTCACTAAAGTTGAGCGAGCCAGACGCATGGGTCATTCGGTGCATTTGTAACTGGCTCAGGAGAGAAAATCCCTCTGAGCAAACATCACACCTGAACTGACCGCCGGACAAAGCACTAGCTATAATGGACGACCGGCTAAGCTGAGAGATACTGGACTCCAGGTCACTGCCAAGATCAGAGGTGGTCCTTGTCAGTTCTGGTAGTCCCCAGCTCCCCGTTGTTTCACTGGCCCCGAAAGGGTAAACTGAGTTTTTCGAGGGGGACAAAGAGTTGATACCTGATGCAATAAAAACAGGGATTTAATTCTAACAGCATTTAAAATGAATTACCTGATGCAATAGAAATTTAAAAAACTTCATAACAGCATATAAAACGGAGCTTAGCTGTGTATCAATTGACAGAAAAACAAAAAATATGTTAATTCAAAGGTGCAACACAACCCTTGACAGGACAATGTGAAATGAAAGAGAAATTCAAAAAAGTATTGACAAATCATGTGAACAGAGCCCAATGATTCACTAATACTGCCCTTATTTTTAAAAGTACAATTTATGCAGTTTTTACAATTTTACAGGAAAGCCAAAAAACTGAATGCTGTTAACTAAAAAAGCAAACTCTTGGCAAACATCCAGAGTCAATATTTTTAAGAACAAAATCTTTAAAAATAATTTCCTTATCTAATATTTCCTTAAAAGAAAATGTAAAATTGTAAAAACTGCATGCATACTGTCCTTTAAAAAATTTACAGCAGAATAAGAGCCAGGTTGTCTTGAGGCTTTTTCTTTTTGTCTTTTTATTTGTCATGCCTATGAAGGACTTCAACATTAATCCCTTGACATGGAAGAGCTTAGGTCTTGACAGACCCATTTGGAGAGCAGCAATCACAGAGGGCAGCAAGTCATATGAGACTTCACAAATTACAAAATGACGCTGAAGCCAAAAGAGAAGCCCACAAAGTGGTTACATCCTAAACTGATATGAAGCTTTTAAATTCTCAAAATGTGGGAAATTGTTCTGTGCCCGAACTGATCTCCTTAACCATAGAAGAAGCCTGTAAAGGGGTGTGCAAAAAGCAAACAAACAAGGAAAAAGGCCTACCTGATCCTGTCTCTGTGTCTCCTTCATGTACACTTGTGATGCGGGAGTACTCCTCCATAAATCTCTGGTACTCTGAAGTGACTGGGAACTTCAAGCTGCCCCCACTGGTACCATACTCCACTCTAGCTCCCCCCACATCAGCCAAACTATCACTTGACCCCTCAGTCAATTTCTCTGTTCTATCAGAGTTTGATTTCACACAATCTGTAGCACCAAGTATATTCTGCATGATATCGAAACTATGGCCAGCCACTTCATCACTTAAGCTATGTAAGCTGACACCAGGTTCTTCCTCGGTAGAATTGCCTTTTGCTACCGGCTTCACATCCTGTCCATAGCGTTCATCCACAGGTGTGATGTACTGGGTATTGCCCCCACCCTCTTCCTCCTCGAAATCATTGTAGTCAATTTCTAGCTTGATTTGCATTACCATGTCCTGATCAGCCATCTTAACAAAAATTCGACCTTTTTTTTCCCTCACTTGTATATACAACAAATAGCATGTGGACTGCCAATTACATTAGTCTAGCAAACCAAGTCGCCAAAATGAGGTCCTCCATTGCAACTTGATTCGACATTCTGAAAGTCTTACAATTATCTCATAATTCTTTTGTTAAATCTTTTGAAAATTACTTGTGATCACTTAAACTTGATTCATCCCTGACTGTTCCTTGCCTCATTCACAATGAAACCCAAACATACTTCTTTTCTGATTAACAGAGAGTATAGTCCCTTTCATTTGGCAATCAACTCTGAGAGTTTACAGATCATGCCACAGAAGTGCCTGTGAAGCAAAAACACAAAATATGAGGCTACTGGTTCCCAAATCAATATAGGACATCTTACAGCTACAGGTATTCTCAAAACAATTGAAAATGAGTTGCAGCATTATAGAAAGATAAAAATCACACAACTTTACAAATTTCATTGTAGTACACCATTCCCTTCACATAAGGGTAAAGACTTATTAAACGTCCCTCCAACATTATAGGCAGGCATAACATTCTTCACTGAAATACTGAAAATAAAAAAATAACCCATTGTCATTATCAGCCAGAATGGGGAAGTGAAATGGACCCTCACTTTATAACTCAAAATTGATTTTTACTTGTCTAAACTCTAAACCACCACAACACATAATAGCTGTGCATAACGTCTTTATATTATTTCATTTTGCAATGCAGGAAAATACATTTTATAAAATATGAAAAAAAAATGGTCTCTTTTTTACTATTTTATTATTAGACTAGAGGACTTCGTTCTCAGGCACCATTTCCCCTCAAAATGAATCAGCAACTATAACTGTCAAAAGGAACAAAGTATATATATATATATATATATATATAGCCAACATTATGAAAGATGAACTGTACATCAGCATGATAATGACAAAAATCCATTTTCAAAAGGATTTCACCACACATACAAAGAAATGGCATAACAATTTAGGCCATACCAGCTTAATCTCTAAACATAAATCCTGTTTATCTTAAGATCTCTCTGTTCAAACTTATAAATCGTTGACCAGCTGTTAAAATGTACGAGCCCAATATATTGACTTTTGGTAAATTGCAGTTTTTTCATTTGTGGTATTGGTTGAACATGCACAAAAGAATTTTGTCGAAGTTCAGACTTCAAATGTCGAAATAAAAAACAAGAAAAAGTACACAATGTAGTGCAATTGTGAAAAAAATGAAACAATTTTCTCTCATTCCTGAAAAATTTTGCAGTCTCGGCTTAGCATATATATATCATATTCTAACAGTCTGTCGAAGATGTGCTTTTGTGCATTTTATAGGCTTTAAAAGAATAAAGTTTCAACATTAAAAAAAGAAACTGGCTTTTTAAGGAGATATAACATGATAATATTATCAGAAAAAAGAAATTGGCTTTTTAAGGAAAACATGATAACATCAGAAAAAAGAAATTGGCTTTTTAAGGAGATATACATGATAATATTATCAGTGAGATTCCCCTACCCTTTTCTTAACATGAAAAATAGCTAATTGTTCTATATTCAAATGTCAATAATAAGAAAACTATACATATAGAACTACATTATATAACAAACCTATGTGTATTCTTTAGCAACTTTGCTTTCTATGTGTAAGCTCTTTTCGAGATGCATATCTAAGTATAAAAATCCTAACAAAATGACTCCCCATGCAATGCCTGTTTTTAAGCAAAATTACTTTTGATCTCATGCCTGCAAGAGCTTGCATGACACCAGTGTCAAACGCATACACAGACAATTGCTACTCCAATCTGTCAAGATTTTTTTAAATGTTAAAATGAAACAATAACATTCCCCGCAGGAGCCTAAAAATATCTGCCAGCGCTCAGGGGCAGGTCAAGAACGGTCACTCTTAAATTTCACAAATTAATTTCTATCATCCTATTAGCCTAGATTTACTATATATACATTGCTAGGCCTACCCGTTTTCAACACACAGGTAAGAATAATTTCTCAGACTGCGGAGTGAGAATAACAATATAGATCTAGATCTAGTATTATTTTCACCCTGGGTGAGAATAAAATGGATATTACTCTCACCCTAGATGAGAATAAATCAATATATTATATTTTTATTTTCACCCCAGGTGAAAATAACGACAGCCCCCCAAAAAACATTAGTCAGGTCACCACAAACATTTATACACAAAAATTGGAAATAAAAACGGAAGTCGAGTAAAATTACTGACTAAGTTGCCAGCGGTAGAAAGGTCCAAACCCATTTGAAGAACTATTTTGGCACTAAAAACTACCACAAACTATTATTTTGTGAATTTAGCAGGGGGTAGAGCCCCTGCAACCCCCCTTTTTGTTTCTAGGCAACTTCCGGGTTTTTTTCCGATTGTGTAGCCTACATAAAATGTAAAAATGTCTCTATGGAGTTAGACGACATGCGATTAAACGTAGAAAGACGCAAACTATTTTAAGGTAAGGCGCCCATCTTGTTTGACGTCAGGCCAGGATACCCCTCCGATCATGTGACTACATCTAAGTATAGCCAACCGCATGGTACTAAAGATGGAAGTGTCTATGTATATTATACTTTTTAAAAAATGTACCTCTCTCTCAGAAGTTCTGATGGCTGAATAGACAGCGCGTCTGCGTTGGAAGTCGTGCAATGATTTTTGGAGCAGTTCGATCCCGGTCCCGGACAGTTGTTTTTTTCTCTTCTCCTCCTCCCGACTGACCAACAGTCCCATAAATTATAATTTGTAAAGCTGCTTTGACTTTGAAGGGTTTTTTTTTGTTTTTTAAAAGGCCACCTCTATTCTCACCCGGAGTGAGAATAGTGCAGGCGAGTCTTGTGGCTATTCTCACCCGGTGCGCGTTCACCAAATTTTGCGTTCACCCTAAACTACAGAATTCTACACTGTGATAACAGAAAAATTGTAGAATTCTGTGCCGTGAACAAACGTTCCATTACAATTGTAGCCTACTAAAAGCGTACAATTTTGTCTGTGGGCAGTGGAGAGAGAGAGAAAGAGAGAGAGGAGTAGCGCGAGAATTTCCGGGCAAAACAAAATGGCGACCCGCGTAGTTCGGCTCGATTCGAAAAGTTAAATAGCCGTAGCATCTTTGTAGACAACCAAATTTATTTACTTTTGTCTTTGTGTTTTAACATCATTTTTTAACTTTGTTTTGGTCAATTTGATCGTCAACACCGATAGACAGTATTCAGAAAGAGACAGAGAGAGAGAGAAGAGGGGAGGAGTTGATCTTGCGAGAACTCCCGGGCGGGTGAGAATAGCCACTTTCTTTTTAAAAATATATTACATCTAGATCTAGATCTAGATCTAGATCTAGTGATTAAAAATGCAGGAGAGGGGGTTGGTGGGGGCAAAATCTAGATCTAGATCTAGATTTAGATCTAGATCTAATCCTCCAGCGTCTTTACGGCAATTTTCGTGCAGTTTATTGTCTTTGTGTTTATCGTGTTTCAATTTCAAGCCTCAAGCATCAGCGTTCTTAATCTTACTGTTCTGAGCATCAACTACATCTATCTAGATTTCTAGATCTAGATCTAGATATCTAGATCTAGTATCTAGATTCTGGTTCTAGATCTAGGAAATCCGAAATGTTACCGAAAACACGTAGTTCCATGTGGGTATCCCAGGAAGTGATGACATCACAGTACTAAAATTAGCAGCCAATCAAAAAGATGCGTCTTTTCTACGTTTAACGGCATATGTAGGTAGACGGGACCACTTCTCCCGAAGAGTGCACAGCGTTTTTCGTGCAGGTGCACCAGTAAAAATTTTGTACCAGCTGATAATAAAACTGACTGATAGCGTCAAGATAGCAGCAGCAGAGCTGTTTTTATTTTTTTTATTTACTTTGCTTGCAAAAGGAGCAATTGCACAAGTTCAAGTTGGCTACAACAAGCAAACAAAAACTCCTGTCAACTAACTGACCTATAACATAACATGAAATGCTCTACCTTAAACCTGAAAGCGTACATTCAGTAAACATGGCCACGATATCTGTCGTAGACAATGCTGCAACAAATAGCACTGGTACAGGACTTTTTCAAGCGACAATAGAAGTAAGATCATGCGAAGAAATGGCAGCCATTTTACTATTTATTTACTGAGTTAGTTAAAGAGATAGACGTTGGAGGTAAATTCTAGCAGTTAGAAAATTCTACGGTCATTATTTTAGTACTTTTTTCACTTCAGTCTATTTCTTTCTTTTATCCTTTTATTCATTTTTAATTTTATTTCTTTCGTACAGAATCAGTGAAAGATAAGGCATTGAATCAAGAAATAAATCAGTTCTTATAACTTTCAAAGAACGACAGAAAAGGCTTGAGAATGAGAACCATTCAGGGAGTAGACAAAATTATTGCATCGTTTGAAAACAGCCAAAGCAAAATAATAGACAAAAGGGATTTGAGGTAATCTTCCTAAGAGAGTATTTCGTTGAAGAAATTTTAGGCATTTTGACAGTAAGGACACCTAAATCACAGGTCGCTTTCTTATGTAAAGAAAAAAAGGAATAAAAGATTCATTTTTTTTAAAGAAACAAATGCATACCCCC
>NW_004798241.1:167257-168916 GCF_000002075.1 Aplysia californica | reverse complement strand
AGACAGACAGACAGACAGACAGACAGACAGACAGAGAAAATGAGAGAAAAAGAGAGAGAGAGACTGAGAAACAAGTTGAGAAAAAGAATTACCAAAAGAGACCCTCCTTGTAAAATGTGAGACACACAGTATCAGAACGTGGCTGAATGACGGAGGACAGGGATACAATTCCATCATTACATCATATTACATTAGATGAGTTGAGTCCACCTTTGAGACAAGTTCCGTCGACTCGAATCCTCAAGTTTGCACAGGCCACAGAACTGGTTGGTGGAAAGAAGATGCAATGACAATATTATGGATGATTTACATATTTATCTTTAAAGTTGTTGTTTTTTTACGTCATACACATTTTGCTGCCTCAAAATTGCAAAGTTCTGTCTGACTTTTTGACCGTTTTCAGTTACTAAGACCACGAAGTCAGAAACGAAATTTTCTATCTGCTCTATTAATTGTAAGATTATTCAGGGTCGTTATGAAGATATCCAAAGAATTACATTCGAAAATGCTTGGTATGATATGAAACTCAAAATCTTTGACGTCAAATTTCTCAAAACTAGTTATTGCGCAGAGAGAACTGTGTAATTCGGAGACAGCGATTAGTTAAGTCCACCACACGTGTCGTCTACTTGAATCCTCAAGTTTGCACAGGCCACAGAACTGGTTGGAGGAAAGAAGGTGCAATGACAATAATATTATGGATCGGTTTACATAATATATATGCTTTAAAGTTCCATTATTATGTCATACACATTAGTTGAGTCCACCTAAGACAAGAGCCCCAAGTTTGCTCAGATCATATGGTTGTTAGGAGAAAAGATTGTGCAATGGTAAAGAACACGTTATGGATTAATTTATAATGTGCTTTGATTTTTCCGCCATTATAGTAGCTATCAGTCTACGAACGCCTTTACTAGCCTTCTGTTGTATGGTTGAGATGAGTATAACCAAAGATCGTTCATAACAAGATAGTTCACTTGGTCAAAAAAGTGTCTGCAGAAGTCCGTTCAGATAGCGCTGCAGTCTTTGTTTTGAAGCTCTCTTTCTTTTCTCTACAAGAATAATAGGAATAGCACAGTTTATTAGTTTCGCTTTTATTGTTTTTCACACAAGTAGAGTAACTCTGTTCGCAAAGTCCGCACTTTTTCGAAGAGGGTGCCACCAGATTTTGAGGACGCTTTTTTAATTGGCTCTAAGAGAGGGGTGAACTATCTTGTTATGTGCGATCTTTGGTATAACACGGATTTTTTTTCACTTCACGTATGTGGGAATTGATAGGCTACCTGGCTATAGTCAGTGAGAGATCTTTCCAGTTTGTTAGTGCTTGGGTGCTTAAATCGGCTGCTTCTTCAGTATGATTCCTGGGAAGCCCATAGTGTTTCTGAGTACTCAAGGGCCTGCTGGAGTAATGATAGTTGTGAAGTACATAGATCACGCTGGTAGACCACGCTTGGACAAATTACGGCTCCTATAATATTGTTTGTTAAACAGGGTTGATTTACATCTTTCTTTCCCAGTTCTATGGCACTGCTTCGAGTAAAGTTCAAAGTTCACACCCATCACCAGCATAATGTTATAATACCCACTGGTAAACAGCCCCTGATTGCTGTAGATGAGCAGCACGATACTTTGGAATTACAGCAGACTTGCTCTCGCGCC
>NW_004798241.1:165864-166996 GCF_000002075.1 Aplysia californica | reverse complement strand
GTTTGCTGCCATTGTCACTTGCTCTCTCTCTCGCTCTCACTCGTTCTCTCTCTCTCTCTCTCTCGTCTGCTGAGAGGGGAAGTGGCGTCTGTGAGCAACGGAAAACTTCTTTTCTGTGAGTGTCAGGTAGGATGTTATTGTAGCTCTTTTTCAAGATTCTGTGGGATACGTTTTTAAAATCATAAACTTTCTTTATTTTTAAAGATATGGATGTTCTTTCCATGCCCCCATCCCCTAAAAAATCGAAACAAATTAGATCATTTAGGAGACGGGCTTAGGAGTCTGCCTGTGAGGGCCAACCCGGGCTGAGAGGGATACTATTTATTCAAGTAAAAATAAAGCAATAGAAATAGAACTTTGGTTTCTTGCGTGCGACAGCGAAATGCCTAACCATTATACCACAGACGCCGGTCTCTGTTGATTTACTACTGTTTTGATTTGTACTTGTTGTAAGAGACTTTTGAGGCACTTTTTTCGGTTTCTTGCCAATCCTATAAGCAGACGCAAAATGATTATGATAACAACATTATGAATAAAGAAGGAGCTAGGCAAGACTGTCCCATCTTTAAGGAATACGAGACCAGGGTTGTGGTGTAGCGATCTGGTGCATAGCTGTTACACGCACGATGAGACAGACCGGAGTTCGATTCCAGAGTGGAGAGAAAAATTGTTATAAGTATCAACCCGGGTTGGCCCTGACAGGCAGGGTCTGAAGCACGCCTCTTTAATTATTATTATCTACATGGTGTGGATGTGGGCGTAAAATAACCACCTATTTTTAAAAACATAATAACTGATGGAAACCTTGACAGTAAACAAAAGCGATTAGAAATTTGGTAAGGGGCTACATTTCAGTACTTATGATAAATTAGTTGGGTACTCGTTCGATGAACGGAATCAAAAGAATCGATCGTCAAGTCATTGTGGAGTCAGTGCCCATTGCTTGTGAACGGAAGCTTCACTTGTTTACAATGGCGTCTTAGAAGATGGACTTTTCCAAAATTAAATCTAAACGAAACTAAAGGAAAAGTGAAAATTAGACTGCAGTGACTTCAGCCTCCTTAACCCTATCCGTACGCCCTGGGGTCATTTTGTATCCCCGGGGTTGTATTCTTCCCATTTAAGAATACTT
>NW_004798241.1:162689-164256 GCF_000002075.1 Aplysia californica | reverse complement strand
TAGTTGTTTTTTTCCGTAGCTTAAGAGTCCGTGGTAACTGAAAATTTACATTTTTTGTGCCTTCAATAAATGTTTTTCAGTGAAATCAACACAGAAATGAGTTTTTTAAAGGGCATGAATGAAAGGTGTTGAGCAAAACCTTATAGTTGAAGTACAGTCGGGCCTGCTCTAACGGCCATCTCTCCAGAACAGTCACCCGTGCCTGTGGTCTAAAATCAGTAAGAGTAGTCTTCGTCCGCCACCCGGGCAAAATTCGAAATTTCCAACCAACTGAAAAAGTTTAATGTGTCCCGCGCGCTCACATGATCTTATGCAGTTGCGAGCTCCGTTAAACACTCACAAAAAAAGTTAAAAGAGATATTACATAAAATGTTATTATCACTAGACAAGTCTTAGTGTATTCACAGATAATAATAACATCATGCATAGAGGTATAATCGTTTCCATAGAACAATAATCAATCCTATATGTTTGTTTTTATTTGAGTTTACAGCAACCCCAAACACATTTAACTTAGGTCTTTTCAGGGGCAGGATTTTTTTTATAGAAGCCCAGTGGGAAGGGTAGAAAAGGAGGGTGTGTAGTTGGCAGGTGTTCTGGTGTGGTTTGCTCCTTCTTTTCTATCAAACATCTATCGTCCTTATCTCGCCTCCTTCTTTTTGTGTATCGTACTCTCTTGTAACATATTTATTCTTCGGCACTCATACTATTATATTATGACCTTTTTGGGTTGCAAGTCCCCTAAAACTCTTCATCATCATCCGGTGCCTTGCCGACTGGCGAGGGCGATCATGGACCTCCACTTCCATCTGTCTTGCGTAGCAGCAATGGTGTCTGTTGTTCTTTCTGCTCCCTGCCATGTTGTCAACTTGTCCAGTATCTTTTCCCTCTGTCTGCCCCTGCCTCTCTGTCCAGAAAACTTGCCTGTTGTTACAATATTATTCTCCAATGCTTCTTTCGGCATTGTGTCCAATGAAATTTGCCTGTCGCTTTCGTATATTCGTCTACAATTTTCTTCAACCAAGACTTCTTTTGTTTTTATAGCTGCCCATGGGATACGCAGCATGTGTCTTATGAACATCAACTCTGTCGCCTCAGTTGTTCTTTCCAGCTATCTGTTGATTGTCAATGCTTCTCAATCGTGTAATTGGATGGCTCGACGTAACTTTTCAGTACTATTTTTCCTGTTTCCAGTGACAGATTGATATTTGTGAGTATCTGTTTCATTTAGTGGAAGGTTGCTTTTGCTCTTACTAAACTCTTACTTAAACTAAAAACAGAAAAAAAGAGAGAGGAGAAAGAAAATAGGACGACAAAGACATTAAGGCTGCAACTCAAAACTCAAAGGAAAAAACATGCCTACAAGGTTAGAGGCGGTCACGTGTGTTATGATACTACACTGGTAGATAATGTTGCCGTCGCTTCTGGTGTTCTGTGGGTGGTTCTGTTGTCGACTCGCGAACACACTCTGTAACTGATGCACATTTCATCAATTTTTGATAGCCCCTTTTTCCTCCTCCTGCGCTTCCTCCTTCTCTCTGTCTCTGTCTCTGTCTGTCTGTCTGTC
>NW_004798241.1:161350-162403 GCF_000002075.1 Aplysia californica | reverse complement strand
TCACCCATTTTCGATGGCTTTTCTTCTTCCCCTCTTCAGTATTTTTTCACCACTCATTTTCAGATTACTCTTATTGTTCTCTTTTAATCACTTTAAAACATCAGTTCTTTCACCTGTCCCCTTTTGTAATCCGACTAAATAGATTTTGCACTATAGCCGACGTGAAAGTATCTTCGAGCGAATTGTTTTTACAATGATAATAAAGTGACAACATCATATTATTTTTAGGGAGTCTAAAGGATTGTTTTAGGCACTTTAATATACTATGGTTCTCCGGCTGACAACTGATGGGCCTTTGTGTAGTGTATTATTTAGTGGCGAGGACTTTATGAAAGACTGAACGAACAGTGCTTTTCTGTTGGAGACAGAGGACCTAATGATGAAGCGTTCATCTGTCCTCTACAATTCTCAATACGTCCTTAGTTTGCTTTGTATTGCCTTGTAGGCCTCGACTTTTATTCCTTAAAGTTGGCTGGCTTTTTTTACACCTGAATGCCCGCCCTAGTTGTGGAAATTACACTGTAAAAAGAACCTTTAAAAAACAAACAATAACAAAAATCAAACTTGATCAATTATTCATCGTCATACACTGGGTTCGCTTTTTAAAAATTCATTCCGACTGGAAGGGGGGTGGCGGGATGATGATTAATTACTGAAATGTATTTGCTTTTTGTTCATCTCTTTGAACTATTTATTGTTGGCCTCTGTAGTGTAGTGGTTAGACGCGGAAGACCCGAGGTCGATTCCTAAGTCTCGGTCTTTCAGCTTGGTTGTTGTACCCCTCTCAGCCCGAGTTGGCCCCTTTTTTGCAGGGTCGGGTGTCAGTCTCCTAAAATGATCTAAATTGTGTCGTTGAGGACGTAAAAACACCCATTTAAAAAAAAAAAACCGACTTACTAGAAAGGAAACAAGAGGTAAGCTTTGAAGATCTAACTTTGGAAAGACTCAAAGTGGCCAATAATAGGCTATGCTTAACAATGAGAATGGAGGCGAGTGTTCCAGGAGGTAAGAAAATGCCTGCTCTAACTACCGCCACCACAAACGACCACCTGT
>NW_004798241.1:158977-160874 GCF_000002075.1 Aplysia californica | reverse complement strand
ACCCCGACCCACCTTTAAAAACCTGCTGTTTGGTTGGTTAATTGTTGCTGTGGTTTGTCGTTTTTTAAAACCTTGACCAGAGCTCGCCAACCTAAGCGGTGTCGTCCACCAGTGGGCTATATTGTGGTCCGGTAGTTTTGGTGGGCGATGGGGATGACACTGGTTGTAACGGGAGTTATTTAATGTCCCGCGTGGAAATAAATGAACGTACCAGTACATGTAGATTGGTGATATGAATACAATATTTTACTTCACTTTTACCGTTACTTTTTCATCCTCTGTTGCCGTTAAGCGTCGAGGGGAGATACCGTTTTTTACTGTAGGCCAACTCTGCAGCTCTTTCAGTTGGGATACAGTTATAATTTCTCAGGGTTACATTGACTCCCTCAATCCATCTTTTGCGTGGTCTATTTTTTCTTTTATATACTGAATACTAGGAATATTATAGTGTCTTGAAGTAGCAGAAGTGGGCGCTGGCTCTAATAAAGTTGATATACTTTGTTCTTAGTGTTCGCAACGTGTTAGCAATAGTATGCGCAGTTTGCTATCACAAAATAATATTCCTTCTTTGTAGAACAGAACTGGCATACCACGTTGTAGTATGTTATCTGCATGCCGCTGCCATTCACACTGTTGTATCTTTCCCTTAAAGCAAAAATGTTTTACGCCTCCTTTGACATTGTTTATATCATTTAGGAGGCGGGCTGCTTTGTCCCTGCCTTTCAGGGCCCATCCGGGTTGAGATGGAAAAGAATCCCGGAGTAGAGACGGTGATACTTGGTAGGATAAGAACTTCCCCACATGGAAATTGAACTTATGTCTTTTGTATGCAAAAGCGAGGAGCCTAGCCATTACACTGTAGACATCTGTTCAGTAACATCTGTCGTCAAACATAATAATAACGGGAAATATATTTTTGGTTCCTGTTCGGGGGCTATGATATTCTTATTTTACGGAGAAAGATGTGGTTAATCTGCTGTAAAAATGTGCGCAACGCTGTCAGATCTAAAACTCATTGCGAATTTTCTCTCTATAAGTCTGAGAGACGCATAAAGTAAGGTAGTGTTTTCCGTTACGATCAATCGAGGAGATGTGCACGTCTTGTTAATATAGTTATTACTTTCTTTTATGATTCCCGACCATGGTTTGCTGAAATATTTACCGTCTGCAAAGACCGCATCGATTGGATTCATGCCTAGTTTCAGAGTCAAGACCTTTTCAAATATACAGCAAATAATAATGTCAAGACGTGGTGAAATCAGGCGCTCGTCAATTTTTGGACATGTGGAGTTATTGGTATCATCTTAAAGCTTAAATGCCCATCTATCTGGAATAGAAGTCAAGTTGAGATTGAAGAATGTGGGGTCGCCTTGTTTCAAATGTAGAATTAGCGAGAAAATGGCCCCCAAAGCCTGGTTGTTTTAATAGCTTGATAATCCACGAAAGCTGAAAGCTTACACTTTTTGTGCCTTTAATTTTTAATATTTTTTAAAGTGAACATCCACCCAGAGATGGGTTCTTAATTGGACAGCGATGGTGTTAAGCCAAAAAACAAAAAATCGATACAGGAAAATGCCAGTTTCTTCAATTTCATTATTTTGACGAGCGCCTGATTTCACCATGCTGTCTCTCAGTAACATCGATCACGAAGGTACTTGGATACGAATCATCATCATTACTCCGAAACCTGCGCATAGAACTAGCCTCCAGCTCACCATCCCCCTGCACAACCTTTCCTTTTTCAGCATAACTCTTTGGGGACACGCATTATTCTGTTCATTCGACAACGCTGGGTTTTTTGTGTAGCTATTTTTTTTTTTGGTGGTGTTTTTTTTGTTTGTTTGTTTGTTTGTTTGTTGTTGTTTGTTATGTTTGTTTTTTTGTTTTTTGTTGTTGT
>NW_004798241.1:156263-157679 GCF_000002075.1 Aplysia californica | reverse complement strand
TAAATGAATCGGTCAGTAAACACAGGTAGTAAATGATATCAAATTTATGGTTGATCAATGAGATGTGCTCGTTCACTAAACTGTTATCAAATGCATGCTCGTAAAAATATGTTGCACCTCGGCGACAGATAACAAAAGTGTGGTTCTTTTTAAAATGTGTAACTCTGTTATGTCTGTTGTTATCTTGTCAATGTATATAAATGAAATAAATAATAAAACGTCTTAACGGCGTCTGTGGTATAGCGATTATGCGCTTCGTTATCGCAGGTAGGAGACCCGAGTTCGATTCTTGAGTGGGGATATTTTTAAATTCATTTAGTATCTCCCTGACAACTCGCCTCCTAAATTATCTAAATTGTGTCGATGGGAGCTTA
This sequence comes from Aplysia californica, assembly GCF_000002075.1. NCBI lineage: Eukaryota > Metazoa > Mollusca > Gastropoda > Aplysiida > Aplysiidae > Aplysia > Aplysia californica. The sequence continues at coordinate 157,305 of NW_004798241.1, read as the reverse complement.
AAAACATCTATTGTAACGCTTTTTTTTTTTAGACGTGTTGTATTCTGCTTCATTCTCTCATTGTGCAAATGGCTTCTGTTCATAGAGGCACACGAACCGGACAAGATAATTTTCCTGAATCTACAGGGGCGTGGCGATTGGATATTCCTGTAACGCCGAGTGCACATTTGCTATCGATTTCATTTTACTGAGTTGGAGTTGGCTAAATTTTCCTTCTTGGATGTTGAAAGCTACCATTTTGGCACAATTCAACTCTCAGGCTATGAAAACTACTTAACTTAGTCCACCATTTTCTCGCTAATTTTACTTCTGAAACCAGGAGACTGACCACCTGCAATCTCAAATATTTCGAATTCTATTTAAAATTGATGGATATCTTTTTCAACAAAGGAAAGGCAAATGAACATGTTTTAAGATGGTATCAATAACCTCATAATATACCAAAAAATTGACGAGCGCCTGATTCCACCACGTCGTGACACATTTATTCAGCTCTTCGGAGGCACATCGAAAATTCGCTTTTTTCATGCTCTGTTGGGGAGCATACAGCCCTGTTCCTCAATTGGAGTATTCTTGAGCGTGGGTTGTTGGGGGAGTTTTCAAGGCTTTGCGTCTAGGCCTATTTGGCTAAGTGTATCGGAGGTGGTACCTTGAAACTTGAAGATGCAGCCTCTGAAATAGCCTAACAGTAATAGTAGCTTTCGTTTTACAGCCCATCCGTACAATGCAAATCATTTAGGAGGAGGGCTGCTTCAACCTTGGCTTCTACGGCCAGCCTGAGCTAAGAGGGAAACAACGTCCCAGCAGACGTGTTTAGATACTTGGTTAGAAAAAAAAAAGCTCCCATTCTTTAAAAATCAAACTCACGTCTTCTTTGTGCGACGGTGAAGAGCTTAACCGATACACGACAGACACCGGTGAAAATGGTGAAATGGTAAAAGCTTAACGCCCCTATCAACCTGTTAGGCTATTTAAGAGGCTAAACCTCGGAGTTAAACTTTCGTCTCCGAAATTACCGAGCCAAGTGGGAAATTCGTGTAAA
>NW_004798241.1:147785-151768 GCF_000002075.1 Aplysia californica | reverse complement strand
TGCTGCTGCTGCTGCTGTCGTTTTCTAGGTTGATATTATTTTTGTTCCCGCTGTTGTTGTTTTGTTGATGATGTTGTTGATGTGGTGGTGGTGGGGCTGCTGCTGCTGCTGTTGTTGTTGTTGCTGTTGCTGTTGCTGATGTTGCTGTTGCTGTTGCTCCTGCTGCTGTTGCTGCCTTAGTTTAATTATACCCCCTCCCTGTACTATTTCCTTTGTTAATTGCCTTTACAATTGCCATTATCTTTTTTTTGCTGCTGCTGTTGACGATGATAATGCTACTCTAGTTGTTGTTGCTGTTGGTGTAGTCGTCATCCTTGCAATTTATAGTTCTGGTTTAGTGAACAGGGCTCATCAGAATTGCTCTGACAGACAGGATAGGAAACCTGCCCCTTTTATGATCCTGATTGTGTGGATGTGGGCTAAAAAACACCTTCAATTAATTATTTTTTTACAAATTATCATCATCAGAATTATTCATTTCATTTTAAATAAAAGGTTTCCTTTGTTTCAACAAACAAACACTTTTTAACGGCATAATGTATTTCCAATATGTCAACGAATGATCGAGCACTCCACGCCAACCTTTCTGCTTCACTGAACATTTTGACAATTTTCACGAGCGACACAATCAACATTAACACTTGACTCGCTCCAGCACACTCCAACTCCAAGCAATCGACTCTACACGAGAATCGGAGCCACAAGAGTCATTATCATCAGGCTACATGATCTTAAGGGGGGCGTTGGCGTCTGTGGTGTAGCGCGTAGGTCCTTCGATGTCGCACGCAGGAGACCCGAGCTCGATTTCGTGGTGGGGATAATTTTTTTATCGAGTATCTCTGTCTTTCTGTTGGAAAATTGTATCCCTCTCAGCCTCTTTTGGCCCTGACAGGCAGGATTGTTTTACTTTGTTTTGGTAAGTGTTTTACGGCGTTCGCAAAATATGCATACGATCATATGAGCGCGCTGGAAACATTAAACATTTTCAGTTTGGTAGGAAATAATTTTGAATTTTGCCTGGTTAGCCGAAGCCTACTCTTATAGATGTTGGACCACCAAGAAATCTTTAACGTACGCAACTTGCACATGAGACCTGCAATATTTTTGTCGCCCTTATCCGAGAAGGCTGGGTGATAGATATTAGCTACCCTAAGATCAAGAGGGGTGTGGCTGAAAGACCGTAGTACATGTACATAAGAAGGAGCCAAGGAGCATCAGTAGAAAAACTGCGGAAAGAGTCAGGAGCCCAGAGAAGGGTGCAAAGGGGGATGGGGGAGGGAGCAGAATGTGGAGACGAAAGCAGACGACACGATAAAAACAAAGTTAGAGAGCAGGAAAGGAGGTGAAAGGAGAAAATTTTTAGAGAAAAACATTTATTCGTTGCTGCCAGGTTTCGAACCCTGGACCTATTTAATGAGAGCGATAACCGTAACCTCTAGACCGCGAGAGCCCCCAGACGGGGTCTGAAGCCCGTCTACTTAATGGGAGCGAGAAAATACCTACATTATTTACCTTTTCTTTTAAAAGAATTTTGAGGGGCATAAGTTTGATTCCTATTTAGACAAAGCGGGTGATGGTTGGGGGGGGGGGGGGGACACTAGTAGGTCCAACTTTTTTTTTTCCCTGTTCGTTCTGCCTATCGGTTTTGCTTTTTTTCTTACACTAAATGACCGTTACGCTTCTCCTTACACAAAACTATCCTTTAAAAACTTAATTTTGCTAATGGGGTCAAATAATAATAATAAAAGATAGCATTTATATAGCGCAAATCCCCGCTCAACAGAAAGCTCTATGAGCTTCGCAATCTATACTATTACCCCAGCCGACCTGAGAGCATTCTGGAACAACCTCAAGCATACAGTGCAAGCGGCCGTTTTTAGGCGCTAAAACACTAACATACTGACAAGATCTTTCGCTGTCTATGGCTGGGTATCCATTTTAAAAAAGAACCTCAGATCATCAGTACTCACCGCCTGTTGCAGACTGCTGTGGGTGAGTCTGTTCCTGACCTGTACGGTATACATGGATGTCCAGATCGTGGAGAGGATCGGGGCCATAGGAGTCACTATCATCAGGCTACTGGCTCTTCTTATAAGGGGGCACTGGCGTCTGTGGTGTAGAGCTTAGGCCCTTCACTGTCGCACGCAGGAGACCCGAGCTCGATTATCTCAGTCTTTCTGTTGGGGTGTTGTATCCCTCCCAGCCAATGTTGGCCCTAACAGTAACAGGCAGGGTCGGAAGCTCACCTCCTAAATGATATATTGTGTCGTTGGGGCGCGTGAAAACATCTGCTTTCTTTTTTTAAATTTGTAAGTAGCATGAACTCGGTTCCTATTTAGTATAAGCGGGTGGTTGGAGTGTGACACTGGTAGGTCCAACTGGGTTTTTTTTTTTATTCACTCTATCGGTTTGCTTCTTTCCTGCTTCTTCCCTGCACTAAATGACCGTTATTGTGTCGATATGCTTCTCTTTGCTCAAAACTATCCTTTAAAAATCTTAATCCTGTCCATGGTGTCATATAAAAACGATATAATAATAGTGTAAAGCTCATAGCGCTTGCTATTGAGCGGGGTATCCTCTATACAAATGTTTTTATTTATTTTTAAATTCATTAAAACGCATACATAAAAAATCAAACTCAAATCAGTTCACCGCCTGTTGCAGACTGCTGTGGGTGAGTCTGTTCCTGACTTGCACCGTGTGCATGGGTGTCCAGATCGTGGAGAGGATTGTCCACTACTACAGCTACCCCACGTCTGTCAACGTGCACGTCAATTTTAACAAGACCCTCGCTTTTCCTGCCATTACCATCTGCAACCAAAACGCTTTCAGGTAAGTTACATTTAGTTGCAGTTTTGTTTTAGCAACATTTTTACGGTGCTTGAAACACAGTTAAGCGCTGAAGATTAGTTGTGTTACAAGAGAGTAACAAACACATAAAAGAAGGGATGAGAGATAAGGACGATAATTGTTTGAAAAGGAAGCAGGAGCAAACTACACCAGAGCACTGATTAATCACCCAATGTTTGAGTCTGAGTGAAGAAAAGCACAACGGTGTAATAACAGCCATTTTTTGCTGGGAACGAGCTAGGTGCCATAGAATACCATCTTATAATGCTTTGTCGTGACATACCATACCATACCATGATTTGCTATGATATAACGTAATATGACATAGATAACATAACAAACCACACCATACTATATCGTAATATTTTACGTCATGCCATACATGTTAATGTGTTGACTCGACTACGGGGCGGATGGCCCTGGATCGAATCCCAGACTGAATGTTCTTGAACTCGATTCGTTTGTGGAGTTTTCAAGGTTTTCAACCTATTTGGCCCGGTCCTATCGAAGTCAGACCTTAAACAACCTAATTGTGTTGAAAGGGGCGTTAAATCCATACTCTTACTGATGTGCTGTAACAATTAGAAGTTAGCAAATTCCGGATAAATATCCGGATAATCGAATAATCCTCAATAAGTACATTATCCGAATTCAGACTCTTAATTCTATGTCCTGATCAGTTTGACGAATTGGGTGCACCTATTTGTTGAAGTGATGCTAACCCGTTTGTCAAGGTGGTTCTAACCCATTTGCCGAATCGGTTCATAACATATTATTTACCGAAGAGGTGCACTAACATTTTATCCGGATTTTGCTAGAGCGACTCATTGCCCAGCCCTAATAACAATGCGCCATTCTCAGGGCCACAGCAGCGTCAGAACAAGGGGTGTACCGTCTCCTGGAGGAACTTTTCTCCAACCCTCTCAGTGTCAACGAGTCGACCTTGGCCCAGCACGGCGTCCTTGACCTCCCGATGGACACGCTGTACAGGATGACGTCACACAAGAAGGAAGATCTTATTGTCAGGTGCTGGGGGAATTGTGGTGGTGGTGGGGTTGGTGGTGAAGTGGTGGTAGTGGTGGTGAAGGTGTGGGGTGGGGGGGTGAATTGCGGAGTGATGGTGGTGGTGGGGG
>NW_004798241.1:139653-144685 GCF_000002075.1 Aplysia californica | reverse complement strand
TAGATAGATAGATAGATAGATAGATAGATAGATAGATAGATAGATAGATAGATAGTGTGGGCATGTGTGTACGTGTGCATGTTTTGGCGTGTCAAGGAGGTGGTATACAAGGGTAAATAAAGGCCAAGTACAAATAACTTTGGTGCACGCAACTCGACAAGCAAAATGAACACCATAATTGCAGTGTTTTCCAGATTGGGCGATATTTGTCCATTGGAGAGCGATTTGGTAAATTTGGTGGACGGTGGGATCACCCGGATAGTGACAGGTATTATCTAATGCCTAGCTTGGAAATGCTTGTAAGTGGGCAGTTTTAAAATTCTAGTATCTAAAAGGTGGCAAACGTGGACGCTGGCTATACATTGGTTGGCATACACTGCAATATTAAAGGAACAAGAAGACAACTTAAGTGGACAATGAAACAGAAATACAAGTACAGTTGAAGTCAACCACGACGGTCACCTAAAGTCGAGGAGATAAATAATGGTTGTCTTTAATAATAATAGATACTAATAATAGCATTTGTATAGCGCAAATCCACATTCCCACCTGGGTGAAGTGAGGAAAATTCGTACGGAGTGCCTTTCCCAAGAATACAATGTCGGGCACGCGGCTCGAACCCCCGAACCCGCAACCTCACGATTACGAGTCTGGTAGCCTAACCACTTTGTCAAGTAGACGTCTTAGACAACATGCCATTACTATATTATAGAAAAAGAACACAAGGAGGGTCACTTAAAAGTGATCGTTTGTACAGGTGACAAGTGGTCGTTTGTACAGGTGACAAGTGGTCGTTTGTACAGATGACAAGTGGTCGTTTGTACAGGTGACATGTGGTCATTTGTACAGGTGAAAAGTGGTCGTTTGTACAGGTGACATGTGCTCGTTTGTACAGGTGACAAGTGGTCGTTTATACAGGTGACAAGTGATCGTTTGTACAGGTGACAAGTGATCGTTTGTACAGGTGACAAGTGGTCGTTTGTACAGGTGACAAGTGGTCGTTTGTACAGGTGACAAGTGGTCCTTACAACAGGTTCACCTGTACGACATTGTGACCTCGATGAACTTAAAGAGGGACATACGTGACAGCATTAGTACCGGAAAAACCTGTTCAAACGGGGAAAGGTCTCAAATTAAACAAATGTTATTCTGTTGCCTGGCCTAAAGGTTTCAAATTAAATCAATGTTCTTCTGTTGCATCTGTCAAACAGCTCATTTTATCGTCAACCCCTCCCTCAACCTTTCACACACACACACACACACACACACACATACACACACACACACACACACACACACACACACACACACACACACACACACACCGACAAACACAAATTTCCACCCCTCCCCTCCCTCCCAACCCGCTCAAAAGCCACTCCTCCTTCGTCCCATGAGGGAAGAGAAATTGATTAAACGCTCAGAATTGTTCTTCCTGTTGAGTGAGCGCTTTCAAATTTAACACAATGAAGAAACTAACGGATGGATTAACAAACGGCTCAAATAGACACATAACATCGGTGTCCGAATCTAACCGTATAACCGCTAAATCCGGCCAAACATTTATTTTATTTGCTTGTGTGTTTTTGTCTCATATTATGTTACAATGTATTTACAGCCTTAATTACTATATTTTGTCATACTAAAATGTGTTAAAAAAACAAAACAAAACAAAACAAAACAAAACAAAAAGTGCACAGAATTGTGAGCAATACAAGGAGCTATTGCCATAGAAATTATGCTTCTTTTTTTTCTTTTTTTTTTTTTTCCTTTTTTTTTTAGTTTTACACTTCTCCGAAATTTACATGCACGGTTAGTATCTGACATCAACCAAATCAGATACGTTAATTCCCTGTGCTCGTTTCCCTCTCCAATCTCTGAATGCGGTGTCAAATGATTGTTTGGTTACTGTGAGCTGGGGTCATCGAGCATGAAGGTTGAAGTGACGCGGAAAATGTAGCTGGTCGTTACCGGAGCTGTAAGGAAAATTGATGAGCCTGCCATTTGATCTCACGTAACCAACGGCCATGTCGGATCATTGGAGGGTAATAGGCACGTGAAATCTGCTTTGATGAAAGTCTTTTTTTTGTTGTTTTTGCTTTTTTCGGGGGGGGGGGGGGGTTGTTAGGATTTTTTTTGGGGAAGAGGCTAGCCGTACTTAAGTACGGCTAGACTCGCAGTCTAGCCTTACTTATTCTTAATATGATGGCTAGACTGACCATTTACAAAAAATATGCCTACTGCATTGTAAATATACATTTTTAGTGTGCAGTACCTAAAGTATTTGTATTTGAGACGAAACCAGGTGCCTTAATGACAGTGCATGTATTTTAAACCTCCTGTTTTCTAATGTTAATAGGGCCTAAGATAAGTACGGCTAGACTTCCTTAAGTACGGCTAGACAAGAAGTCTAGCCGTACTTAAGTACGGGTAGACATCCAGGCTAGCCGTACTTAAGGACAGCTAGACTGTCAGGCTAGCCGTACTTAATATTGATGGCTGAATTGTAAATGAAATTTTTAGTTTGCAATGCCTAAAGTATTTGTATTTCAGACAAAACTAAAAGGTGCCTTTCTGACTTGCATGTATTTTGAACCGGAATAATTACTAGATCTAGATCTATTGAGACCTGTGTACTTAACAGGCTTGAGTCGATACGGCCAAACCTAGATCTAAGTACGGCTAGACTGGCAGTCTAGCCGTACTTAAGTACGAGAGAGTCTAGCCGTCTAGCCGTACTTAAGTACGAGAGAGTCTAGCCGTCTAGCCGTACTTAAGTACGAGAGAGTCTAGCCGTCTAGCCGTACTTAAGTACGAGAGAGTCTAGCCGTCTAGCCGTACTTAAGTACGAGAGAGTCTAGCCGTCTAGCCGTACTTAAGTACGAGAGAGTCTAGCCGTCTAGCCGTACTTAAGTACGGGAGAGTCTAGCCGTCTAGCCGTACTTAAGTACGAGAGAGTCTAGCCGTCTAGCCGTACTTAAGTACGAGAGAGTCTAGCCGTCTAGCCGTACTTAAGTACGAGAGAGTCTAGCCGTCTAGCTGTACTTAAGTACGGGAGAGTCTAGCCGTCTAGCCGTACTTAAGTACGAGAGAGTCTAGCCGTCTAGCCGTACTTAATTACGAGAGAGTCTAGCCGTCTAGCCGTACTTAAGTACGAGAGAGTCTAGCCGTCTAGCCGTACTTAAGTACGGGAGAGTCTAGCCGTCTAGCCGTACTTAAGGCCACTTCGTTTTTTTTATTTTAAAGGGAAATCATGCACACAATGTATGTGTTTTTATGTACAAACGTGTCTGTGAACGTGTGTGCGTGTTTGTGCGTGTTTGTGCGTGTTTGTGCGTGTTTGTGCGTGTTTGTGTGTGTCTGTTCATGTTTGTGCGTGTATGTGCATATATGAAAAAGGTCGCTCAAAGACAGAGAGACGGACCAACAGTTTCTTTTTTTTTGTTTTTGTTAATGACATAAAGTGCTTGATTTTGCTTTATCACCACGTGCTTTGTCTGCGTTTTCGTGAATATTCTCGATAAGAAAAAAAAGATTACATGCCGGAACATTCTGTTCTTTGTTGCTGTAGTGTTGTGTCCATCACGAAAACAAACGTAAAGCGGAATTCCATGAACGTGAGAGAGAGACAGAGAGAGAGAGAGAGAGAGAGAGAGAGAGAGAGAGAGAGAGAGAGAGAGAGTACAGAAACCTGCCTTTAATGCTGGGATATCAGAACCGTAATAAAAACTGGTGACACTCGCGTGTTAGCATAAAGAGGTGGTGGGGCATCTGAAGGCAATCTCTGCTGTTACAAACCTTAAAGAGCCCATATTTGCTGTGGGACATCATGCATCATTGGGGATTTGAAATCGATTGTTTAACCCTATCCGTACGCCCTGGGGTCATTTTGTACCCCAAGGGTTGTATTCTTCGCATTTTAGAATACATCTTGTGCGAAGATCTCTTTGAAACTTTCAGTATTTCTCAAAAAATCATTTTGACAGACTACTATGCAAAGTGTACAGATCGGATTAACGAGAAAGTTTCCTCTTTGGAAAGTGGTGGCACAGAATTCCCCACGTCGTATGGATACGATAGTAAAACACGACGTACGGATAGGGTTAAAAAATGTAAATATGATTCGGTTGCTATGGAAACGGCAGTCATATTGGATTTAATGTATCTCGCGCGTGCACGTAAAAAAAAATATCTAAAAATAGCCTTGAGGAATTGTTAATATAAATTTTGCTTTAGTTTTCATTTTCGAAGTGATTATTCGGACTCGAGTCCGAATATGAAAAAATGTTATTCGGACTCTGATTCTTGTCCAGCATGACATCACTTCCGACTTCCGACTTCCTGTGACTCGTGACTCCGGCTTCTTCCTGTCCTGCCTCACTCGTGACTCGCCTCAGGCTGGGTAGAGATCGGGATTACTTCGGGCAAAAAGGCGTTTTGTGCAGGAGCCGAGTTGTTATCTTATGATGAATTTGAGGCCGGCCTGAAAAGTTATAGCGCTTCTAATAAATGTTTATTTGTCAAGAGATCACCAGAAGCAATTAAAGATGGCTCGTTAGCGTGTGTCGGGGTCAGATGGGCGGCCTGCACACGTGTGGCTGTGTGCGTGTGAGGGAGGGGGGTGTGGGGGGGGCACTATCGGTCCGGGCGTTGAACGTCGCATACGCGTCAGTCTTTTTCCCCCTAGCAACTGATCATTATTATAATAATATAGGCCATAAGCTTATCTTGACGTAGATCTACGTAATGAATTGTGCGCTGGTCTATGGAATCAAAAGTTGCCGTATGCTCAGCTCTACACAGCAACACAACTTTTTCTTGGTAAACAATCGAGATGACACAGGCGTGTGTATTTGAACGAATCGGTCTTTTTTTTTTTACACAGCTCATAATATGCAGGTGCCAGGTGGTCTGCTAATCTTCAATTTTACCTTTTTCTACAACAAAGAAAGTGGGAAACATGGGGGTGGGGCTGGGGGGGGGGGCGTATCAATCATAATCAATGAGGCGGCGGCATCGGATCGGCAGAAAT
>NW_004798241.1:137506-139013 GCF_000002075.1 Aplysia californica | reverse complement strand
TCTCTTGTTTCTGTCTTTCACATTCCCCTTTCTTTGCCCTCACCCACGTTTGTGTATGCGTGTGTGTGAGAGTGGGGGTGCACGCATGGTTATCAAGTACGCACACACGAATACACATGCACTTTAAAAAAACGTTCATATTTGTTTTGCCTTTGTTACGAGTATTTCTGACAGTCTTCTGCGACTTTGCCCTGCACTCTCCAGCTGTAGCTTCCATTACCCTAATTTCCCCCATTGTCGCCAACACTCATGAGACTCTCGCTGTGCACTAGTTACTGTGCCTGCCTGAGGGCATAGAGAAATCGGGTTCCAATCACATAGAATACTCTGAAGTGAGGTTATGTCGTTTATAATAAATGTATGAATATTTGTATGTATGAATGTATATATGAATGTACGTATCCACGCACTCATGAACGAACGAACGCACGCGAGCACGCACGCACGTACGCACGAACGCACTCAAGCACAGCGCGCGCGTGAATGCGAGCAGGCACACAAACACACACAAACACGCACGCACGCACCCACACACGTTCGCAAGCACACACGCATACACGCACATAAGCACGCACGTATGCGCGTACGCACGCGCGCACAACGCACCTACTGTACGTTCCTTCTCCTCCTTAGCTGTCATTCTTGTCCACCCTTTCGACAGCAAAAACAAAATGTGCAGTACAGTGACATCTTAACTTTACTTAAACCCCTTTTTCCCCTCTCTGGTATCCCTAGGATGTCGAGGGTGGAAGGGGGGGGGTGCAGGTTTCGGTCCTGTGCTAGGTGTGTAACATCTGTGACATCAGTACAAATTAACGAATTTGTGGTACCACTCATGTCCGGGTCTGTCAGTCCCTTAGCTCAACTGGTATCATGCTGGACTATGGAGCAGATAGACCTGGTTCGAATCTCAGACTGGGCTTTTTTTTTCTAAAACTCGGTTCGTTCAGTGGAGTTTTCAAGGCTCTCTGCACGTATAGCTCAGACCTTTTGGAGATAAACGTTATCCTCGGAGGTCCTGCCTCTTAAATAACCTAAAAGGTTTAATAGGGGCGTTAAACCCATATCCGTACACTTTTACGTATCTAGCTCCATTGATAAGTGACTTCGAGAGAGTTCTCTCTTGGGCTTTGTTTTTGTTCCTAGGCGCCAAGTATTTTTCCGAGATTGCCTGTATTTGCCATTGCTCTGACCATTTTCATTGGCACCGTTGCAAGCTAGCCTGTGGCTGATTGGGCCAGTTGTCCTCAATTCAACCCGGCGTCCAAGAAAGCACAAAGCCCCTGAGAGTCCAAGCCTGATAGGGCATAGAGCACAGGACACAGGCCACTAGAGGGAACGACAGAGCACGAGAAAGTGTGCGTGCGTGTGAGTGTGTTTGTGTGTGTGTGTGTGTGTGTGTGAGAGAGAGAGAGAGAGAGAGAGAGAATGAGAGAGAGTGAGCCCGAGAGAGAGAGAGAGAGAGAGAGAGAGAGAGAGAGAGAGAGAGAGAGAGAGAGAGAGAGCC
>NW_004798241.1:129903-134926 GCF_000002075.1 Aplysia californica | reverse complement strand
TTTTTTAATTACTATGATGACATTGTCCTAGACATGAACCTGTCTAAGACAGTTACTTTTGTCCAGGAGGATGGGCGGCAACTAGGACAATTTTGACGGCATTTTTATCGCAAAAGTCAAGTAAAGTTTTAACCCATAATATGTCTTTCTTAGCGCATCTCAGCTATCACAGCACACTGTTACATATTCCTTCTTTTTTTTTAGAGAGGGAAATGGTATAGGTTTAAAGCCCCTGCCAACACTAGTAGGCCATTTAAGAGACGGAACCTACGAGTAAAACGTCCATCTCCAAAAGGATTGAGCAAAATAGGAATTGTGTGTAAAGTGCGTTTCCCAAGGGCACAATGTCGCTCGAGCCGCCGAACTCGCAGTCTTACGATTACGGGTCCGGTAGCCTAACCACTAACTAGGCTACAGACGCCATCTTTCATGTTCCTGAAAGACTTATAGTTGAAACTGTTTAATACAGACAGCCATCATTGAGAAGAAAAGTGGCCGTCTTAAACATGTGGTCGTCTTACACAGTGTCATTATGATGTAAAAGATACTCAAGAGAGGAAATGGGAAGGGGTCGTTTGCGCAGGTGTTTGTCTTATGAAGGTGACGGTAACAGCAGGTTCGTTGTAGTTGCAATCTCATTGTGACCCCCCCCCCGATGACCAGTGATGTTGCACACTAGGTCATACAATTCAAAATAGATGCCTTTAATTTATCTTTTCCTTGTCTGCTAGCTTTTTTCCATGACCACACACTTTTGCCGGGTGTGGTTAGCGGTTGGTCAAGTGTGGTTTGCTCATTCATTCCTATCAAACATCTATTATCCTTATCTCTCCTCCTTTTTTTTGTTTGTTATTCTCTTGTAACACATCCATTCCACGACACTCATGTAACCTAATTGTGTTGTAAGTGGCATAAAACCCTTGCTAAAACAAATGAAACAAAATCACTTTTGCTTTAGTATTTTCACCTTCATCATTAATGTCATCTACAGGGAAGTGACGTCGCGAATGGACAATCTGAAATTCCAACACTTTCTGGCCCTGGAAATAGCCGTGAGGACAAAATTCCGAAAACTGCAGGAGGTCTTGACGGGTGACGTCACCAGCCGTATCCAAGCCCAGCGCGACAACCTTTACGAGATCCGTGAACGCATGTCACAAGTGTGGGAGAGGAAAAAGTATCTCTTGGAGTGGCAGAAATACCATGTAGAAAAGAATTTCATGCGCGCCCGCAACGCGATGGAGGAGAGAACTATGTTCTACTTGATGCTGGGGTTCCAGGAGTTCTCTTTCCAAATCGAAACTCGGATCCGTCAGATGGCAGAGCCACCCGACAACTTTACCATGTCACAAGATGTGAGTGTTGATGTGATTTATAATAATAATAACAACAACAACAACAACACAGCAACAACACAGCAACAACACAGCAACAGCACAGCAACAACACAGCAACAACACAGCAACAACAACAGCAACGACAACAATAGCAACAACAACAGCAACAACAACAACAATAGCAGCAGCAGCAGCAGCAACAAAAGCAACAAGAAAAATGCAACAAAAACTATAAGAAAAAATGTTAACGATGACGACAACGATGATGATGATGATGATGGTGATGATGATGAGGAGGAGGAGGATGATGATGATGATGATGATGATGATGATGATGATGATGATGATGATGATGATATGCCAACTTAAGTTTCCGTAGAGCAGTGGTCGTTTCTATAGAGAGAAAAAATGATAATAATCGAAAGAGTATTTGGTGTAAATGATAGAAGAGAGAGGGAGATGAATGAAACGGGGAGGGGAGTAGGTTAGGTGAAGTTGCAAAAAGAAGAATTGCTGCTCTGGAAAGAGATGGTAGTAAGACAGGAAGAGTTGATGGCTGGCGGGTGCTCGGAGATAGTATGCTTCTTCTATCCTATCAAACATTTATTCGTTCTTTTCTCTCCTAGTTCTTTCATTTTTACGTTACTGTCTTGTAACACCCTCTAATCTTTGGTATTTATATTACGTATTTGTTTTGCAAGTGCAGTAACACTCTTGCTAAAACTAAAATAAGACAGGAAGAAAGAGGCAAAGGTAAAGAGGGCTGATATGAGAGAATAATACGGAAGGGATAACTACTGCAGTAAAGGCCTTCATGTATTTTAGCCCTCCACTGGGAACTCACTTGTTCTACTACACACATCCGTGGTCCCCACTGTCTGTAAGGCCAACATGGGAGTTGGTGTGACGTCATGCGCTAAAGACAATTTTAGTTGATTTTCAAAATGAGGGGGGGAGGGGACCAGCGTCTTATTTGGACTTTTACCGGATTAATTATTGGTTCTCCAGGTTCGCAGTTCCCTCTACCTGGATACGATGAACACACTGATGGGCCGCATTGATCTCGCCGAGCGGGCCCACGCCAACTACACACAGCTGTACCAGGCATACCACAACGGCACGCCCATCTTCCGGTACAAGTTCCAGGAGGAGAAACGGGCAGACAACCTTCTGATGACGCCCAAACCTCTGCTCCGCCAATCTCTGTTCAGGACCTCCTACACCCGGAAGTACAGCAGTCGAGTTGGGAAGGACATTCTGGAGATAAAAAAATATCTGGAGTTCTACTCTGGCCTCGCCAACACGAGTTTCGCCAATTGGACAGTGGACGAGGATGATATGTACCTGGCCAATATCTTGTTTCTCAATCGAGGCCGGCGTTTTTATCAGGTATGCGGGGGTATTTCTATGTCGTGTAGTGGATGGGTGGGTGTTCTTGAATGTTTTTTTTTCCTTCCTTCTCATCAAACAGCTATCGTCCTTATCTCTCCTCCTCCTGTTTTTGTGTTATTTCTTTCTTGTAACTCCACTAATCTTCAGTAATTACTTTTACTTTCACTTTCTCCTTCCTCTGGTTTCGTTAGGATGTCGAGGGGGTATGCAAGTTTCTTTCCTGTGCTAGGTGTGCAGTGTCTGTAATTGACATAGCATGCTTTCCAGTACCTTTTTAAACCCATCCTGCCTGGTATTTCTTGGTCTTCCTCTTGATTTAAAGCCAGACTCACAGGAGTGCTAAATTCTTGCTGCTTGTTGTTTTAGGGGCATGCTTCCGAACCCTTTGATTGTTTGACGATCAATGAAATTCATAACTGGTTCTATTCCGGTTAGTAGGCGTACGGTCTCCTTCCTTACGCAGTCTCTTCTGATGACATTAATAGTTTTGCGGAGATATCTCATTTCTCATACATTGATTTTTCTGTCTTGTGCTTTATCTAGGAACCATGCTTGGCACTAGTGTGTTAGGGTTGGTATGAAGCTACTATTGATAAGCTTGGCTTTCACTTCGATTGTTCAGTAATTATATGACCCTATTATGTTGCAAGAACTGCAAAGTCTTACTACAGTACTGTGTACAACCTATCGCTCGTCGCTGGGAGGTTCTTTTCTCATCTAGCTCCTTCTATCTAGAACTCTCTCCCTCAATATTTGAGGATACAAAGTCGGAAGCAAAATGTTTACTTTTATTTTAAAACATACCTTATAATGCAACGTCTTGGTGGCTCCATTAACTCAGTTGGTATCATGCTGGACTACAGAGCAGGTGGCCCTTATTCGAATCTCAGACTGAGCATTCTTGACCTCCGGTCGTTTTGTGGAGTTGCCAAGGCTCTCAACCCATTTGGCATAGTCCTTTTGGAGACGGACGTTAAATTCGAAAGTCCCTCCTTTTAAATAACTTAAAAGTGTTAATAAGGGCGTTTAACCAATGCACTTACTAGAAAAATATCTTGATAGTTGTCCATATTCATAGCACTCTAAGTTCATGTTGTGATGTACTAAACGTTATTGATTGTGCAGTGATAGCGTGAATGTCTGCTTCTGTTTAGCATTAATCTAAAGAGCGTAGATATGACATCCCTTCCTATGTACTCTGATAAAAAAACAACTGATTTCCTGTTCTTAGAGATCTTGGTGGAACATACCTCTGAATATATACTTATTCTCTCCCTGCGCTCATATGACCGTATGCAGTTGCGGGCACCGTTAAAACTCTTATTAACACTATTTTTAAAACTCTCTCCCTGTACCGCCAGGTGCACATGGCAGGATTAGCACTCGACACCACGCTTATATGTCACAGGCCACCTCCTCTACTAACCTTGGTACATCTACCTGACTGATAACCTTATCCCTGATTGTGCTTCTGTAACGTCCAGTTGGTCAACCTCTTCTTTTTTTCCAGTTGGACTCCAGTATCATGTCTGATAGAATAATGCTGTCTCTGGCATGCTCAAACATTTCCTAAGTTTCTCCAACTTCTCCTTTTTTGTATACATTTGAATGAGGTTGCTTGAATGAAAGTGGGCTTTGGCAAGGTCTGGTGTGGTTTGCTCCTTCTTTCCAAACGAACATCTATCGTGCTTATCTCTCCTCCTTCTCTTTTGTGTAGAGCACCTCTAATTCTCACCTCGTATATGATCGAATAGTGTTCTAAGTACCGTAAGACTCTTTATTAAAACTAAACTCTCTGGTTTCATCTCTAATTTTCAGTACTTATATGACCAATTTGTGTGGCAAGTACCGTCAACCTCTTACTAAAACGAAACTCTCTTGTCACACCTCTAATTTTCAGCATTTATATTACTTATATTTGTTGCAAGAATCTTAAAAACTCTTACTAAAAAGAAAGTGAGAAAAAAAGCTTTAAGAAAATTAATTGACCCCCATGATTGCCGACAGAGCCGCAGTGTGTTCTACGTGGAGTCCGTGGAGTACCCACAGCGCGTCATGGTGCAGAAGATCGAGGACTTAGACCGGGCCTGGCGAGGGCTGGGGGATGACCTGCGTCAGCTGACTTCAGGAGTGGACACTCTGCTGACCAGTCTGGCCGTCCTGGAGCAGAGCATCATGGCCAGACTACAGAGTCTCATAGAGGTGGCTCAGGTGTACATTGACCAAGGGAGCGTCACCAAGATGCAGGTGAGAACAGGAGATAGAGGGGAGTGGTATTGAGTGTGGGGGGGGGG
>NW_004798241.1:126263-127861 GCF_000002075.1 Aplysia californica | reverse complement strand
CTCAATACATTTGAGTCATGTAGAAGTCAGGCTTCGACCATGCCTATCAGGGCCAACTCGAGCCGAGAGGGCAGGGACACAACATCATCCCAGCAGAAAGACTGACGAGATACTCGATAAAGATTCTCCCCTTTCGGGAATGAATCGAACTGAGTCTCCCGCGTGCGTGCGGTGGAGGCGAAACTCCTTGATAACCGCTACACCACAGGTGCCAGTATGTGCGATATGATAAGATCCCACTGCAGTTCTTGTAGATTTCATTACAATGATCTGCAATGTTTTTTCGTCGGTTTTTTATTTGTTTATTTGTTTGTTTGTTGTTTCTGTTTTTGGTGTGTTTTTGTGTGCTTTATGCTTGTTTGTTTTTGTTGTTGTTGCTTTTTTTTTTTTTTTTTTCACATATACGAAATGAAATGTATAAATAACCAGTCTACCGCTGCGGTGAGAGTAGACACCAGAAGTTGACAAGAGTATCTAAGAGGTCTATTACACGCCCAGTTAAAACTGAACAGCTGTCCGTCCTCTTTGTGATATCAAAATGATGCATGATGCAATCTCAACAAAAAAGTTTCTTTTTGTGTGTGTGATCTTCAAAATTCAGCAAAGAGAAAGAGTCATTTTGTTAATTGTTATACCCTGGTTCCGAATTTCATGATATTATTCTTACGTTAAGACGTAGTTTTCAATACGTTTACAAACGAGAATTTTGTAACCAGGGGACTGCTGACGTGACAGACGGTCAAACCGGTTGCCCACAACAAAAATCAGACACTAGTTTGATTTTTGTGCTTTCAGTCTTGGGACTGTCTGCAGCTCGCTGGTGATGGAATCCTCATTTGTAAACATTTTGAAAACTACCTCTTAACGTAAAAATGATATCATCAAATTCGGAACCAGCGTAATAGAATTAACAAAATGACTCGCGGATGACTTTTTCTAGATGGATTTTGAAGATAACAAAAAGAAGTATTTTTGTTCAGATTGCATCATGAGTCATTTTCTTATCACAAAGAGACAAAACTGACAGGTTTTTTTTATCTGAACATGTAAAACAGCCTCATTTTCAGTCGTGGGTCAGATCGATTCCGAATATCTTGCGGGCCAAAAATGCTGGAGAAAATTGGATAAAATCTGTTGAAATACCCAAGTTCTCAAAACTCAAACCAGAACTGACAGGTCAATTTTATGTCACTTAATAGTATTTCATGAGAGATTAGATGTTACATCTATTGCTTCCAGCTGAGCTGGAAACTATTGGCTTTAAATTTCGAGACGAGCAATTAATGGTTTTTTAGAATTTTATTCCATCAATTATCAACTCATCGCGGGCAACATGTATTATTAATTACACTCGAGCCTTCTCTAACGGCCACCAGTATATCATAATAACACTGCCCAAGACGTTCAACTAAGACAACTACTTTCCTTCTCGACAAAGGCGGGAAGGGGGGGGGGGGCGTTTTGGGCAGTTTTGACTATGCTGGGTCCCTTCATTGGCTGGACGGAAACTATTCGCGGGTCGGAGGACGGTAGTTTGCCCATGCCTGGTTGATGGCACTGGTCTGGATGATTTTACAATTTTGTGTCACAACCAGGGG
>NW_004798241.1:123945-125308 GCF_000002075.1 Aplysia californica | reverse complement strand
AAAAATAAATAATAATAATAAAATATGCAATCTGTAGTTCCTACAGGCACTACAGCTGTGGAAGTCACCAAACGCTGACATCATTCGACCTCCACCTTCTTCAGTTGCAAATATCTCGACTTTAAGATTTAAGATAGATGAGCATTTTCTTTTCATCAAAGCAAGGCAAGTAAAAGAGGCTTTTAGAATGTACCAATCACTCCATATATCAAAAATTTGACGAACACTTGATTCTATTGACCCAACCTTTAAAAAGCTCAAAATCCTAACTGATTTTGTTCTCGTCAGGTGGCTAAAGACCTGACATCAGATGACGTATACGAAGGCATCCACGACATGAAAAACTTCTTCTTCGCTCTCCGGTCACGTGGTCAAGAGGTGTACGATGGTTGGACGAGGCTGGTGTTGTCGACCAATCAGGTTTGGAAGGCGGTGCTCAATGATGAAAACTTGGAAGAGTATTGCGAAGCCAAAAACGTCGTGGATTTCCTACGGAATTATACTGTCGTGGCTGAGGTATTATTGCTGTCTCTTCTTTAACTAATTCAAAATTTCAAAATGTTCCTGCCATTTAAAAAAATAACCCAGCCATGCATGTAAAAGACACACCTTTGCCCCTTCCTTGATTCCAAACGTATTGACTCTCCTTTGGAATATATTCATAACTGCCAACAAGTACGTAAAAAACATGTTTAGTACGTTTTAGTAGAGGAGGATATTGTGTTGAATCTACAGTTAAGTGTGGAGCAAAGGGCTGTGTGTTTGATCAAACTGCCAGGGCGGTTTTTTCTCAATGCCTGTAAAGATATTTATTGGTTCAATCGACTACTTTCTGAACTTAAGACAGCTCTAACTGGTTTTCCGTCTTTTAAAAAAATGTAAGTGTTTTTACGCTCTAGTTGGATGGCTGGAGGGTGCCATTGGTAGGTCCTATTTTTTTTCTTTCCCTTTGTTGTTTCTGTCTTTCTGACTTTCCTCTTCCCTGCACTAAATGACACTTATTGTGTCGATATATTATTATTAAGCTTCTCTTTACCCAAACGAACATTTGCTCTCTAGGAAACGGAGAACAACTTTACTGCCAGTCGTGATGCGTTCGACTTCCGGTACTCGCTGGGGAATCTGGACAGTGAATTCCTCCAAAGTCTGAACTTGTTGATGGATGATATGAGGAGCTATATACAGGAGGCCAAGTTGGATTCTTCATTTATCAGGTGAATAAAATATATACATGTATTATTATACTTGTTTTTTTGTTATTATCATTATAATAATATGATTGCTCTTCATGTTGTTGTTGTTGTTATTGTTATTGTTATTATTATTGTTAGGCCTATTGTTATTTTCATGCTTTATTATTATA
>NW_004798241.1:119757-122824 GCF_000002075.1 Aplysia californica | reverse complement strand
ACCCAGGAGCAGACAAGAAAACCTGATGTAACACACCACTGCCCCACCACTCCCCCACAGGTGACATCGGCGGCTCCATGGGTCTTTTCGTCGGTGCGAGCGTCCTCACAATCTATGAGGTCATTGACCTCCTGGTCCAGCACATCATCACCTCTCTCGCCTGTGGTCGGAGGCTGTCCTTGTGGCTCAAATCCCTCACCTGTCAGCGGGCTGTCACGCGCACCAAGTGACCGGTGTGCCACGTCACGTCGTGTTCACGTCGTGTTCACGTCATGTTCACGTCACCTCACGTTACGTCACGTCACCTCATGTCGTGTCACGGCACGTCACATAATAAGTGGAATAATAATAATCACGCCGAAGTCTTGTGTCAACGTGACGTCACGATAATAGTAACAGCAACTAAATGGAAAGAGGAGCGAGGGGAAAAACGATTTGTTTCACCCGTTTTACAGTCACGAACACATTGTACATGTTTATTCTGTAATGTAAGTGTTGTGTTGTTCCACCCCTCAACAAAATTTAGAACATTTGGGAGGCGGGCTTCAACTCTGTGTATCAGGGCCAACTCGGGAAGAGAAGGATATAAAATCTCAGCAGAAAGACCGAGGTATTCGATTAATTAAGTATTCTACCCACTTGGGAATCGAGCTCGAGTTTCTTGCGTGCGACGGTGAAGCACCTAACCGCTGCGCTACAGACACAGGTAGTAGTCATGTATACATGTAACATAACATACAGCTTTTGCAACCGTACTCAAGAAAGTATTCTAAACCCGTGGACGGCAATGATGGTCCCGATGAAGAAACGACGTAGTTAGAACCACCACGGAGGAGCTGTCACGATGTTGCCATGCCGGCAAACGAGGAGGAGTCAAGGATACGGAAATTTGAGATGTATCGATGATAGAATTTTCTACTCTGTAAACCATAGCCTGCCGAACTGAAGCGTGATATATACCCAAACCCCCCGCCCCAACAATGTTTTAATTTTACGTTACATGGATAAGGTTAGGATTAGAGTTTGTGTCAGGTTTGAATTTAGAGTTTGGGTTAGGTACGGGTTAAGCTTAGCGTGACGTTTAGAGTTAGGATTACAGTATTATCTTTTTTGTTTGATATCATTCGGTTTCCAAGCCTTGGGCCAATAAAATTTGGAGTAAGCTCAACCAGCAGCACATCTAGATCTATAATTATTCTATCAGATATCCATTCTGGTAGTACATTGTAGTTGTTTATGTTGACTCTACCGTAGCGGTCAAAGGTCTTTAGTTTTAGTTAGTGTTTTACGGCATTTGCAACACAATAAGGTCATATAAGTGCCGAAGATTAGAGGTGTTACAAGAGGTGCAAACACAAAAAGAAGGGAGAGAGATAAAGACGATAGGTGTTTGATAGGAAAGAAGGAGCACATGCCAACCACCCACAGGTCAAAGGTCTAAGTCATAGAGCTAAAGTGAAAATGATAGCTCCTCGGCAGTTGGACAAAGTTTATTACACCTGGTACATGTAACAGACACGTCACGGTGGTCAGTGACTTCCAAGTCACCCACGCTGAATCCAAGAGGAATGACGCAGAAACATCGGATACTCTCTGGTGATCTGTTGTGATGAAGAAGATGACCTTCTGTGTCGTGACGTCAGTCCAGTGGTCAGTCTTGACCTCCCTGAACGAACAAAGACACTGAGATTTGGTGATGCGCACTTTTTTGTAATCTTTGTGTGGAATTTAATTACTATAACAAAGTCTATTTATGGACAGCTCTCAGAGATATTAACCTGTAAAATAATTAAAACTCTGGCACCTTTAACTTTCATTCAAAGGGGGAGGGGGGTGCACTTTTGTCAGGAACACAATAGATTAGGGGGAACATGTTTATTGGTGCAACAGCAGCACTGTTCTTGCGAGCTTACAAATTCAAAACAATTACAGCGAAAGATCTTGTCAGTATGTTAGTGTTTTAGCGCCTGTAAATGGCTGCTTGCACTGTATGCTTCCCAGGAAGTTGAGGTTGTGTCAGAATGCTCTCCGGTCTGGTCTGCTGGGGTTTTAGTATAGATTGGGAAGTGCATAAAGCTTCCTATTTGAGAGGGGATTTGCGCTATACAAATACAAATGCTATCTATCTATCTATTATTTGTAGGGTCCTTGTTTCGGTAAAACAAAAGTATCTCCCCTCTCCTCCCCTCCCCCACCATCTTTTCCTCTCATTTTGGACTACCCGTACTTCATATAGAGGACAATTTTGGGGTCACAGCGGGGTCATAGTGGGGTGACAGTTATGTCTCTGTTGAAGGAGCAGGAAATAGCCGGTTATCTTGATGGCCCTTCCTTATATGAAGAAATCAGTCTGTTGACACAAATACATGATTCATAATATCACAACACCACAGCAATTTCTCTCTCTCTCTCTCTCTCTCTCTCTCTCTCTCTCTGTCTGTGTCTGTGTGTGTGTGTGTGTGTGTGTGTGTCTGTCTCTTTCTCTCTCTTGCTCTATCCCTCTCTCTCTGTCTCTATATCTATTTCTATTTCTCTCGTGCGTTCTATCGCTTTCTCTCCCACTCGTCCTCTCTCTCTCTCTGTCTCTCTTTCTCTCTCTCTCACTCTCGCTCTCTCTGTGCGCGTGTGTGTCTTTCTCGTTCTCTCTCTCTCGCTCTCTCTTTCTCTGTGTGTCTTTCTCCCCCCCCCCTCTCTCTCACTCTCTCTCAAACTGTATCCCTCTCTCTGTCTCTATCTCTCTCTATCTCTCTATCTCTCACTGGTTCTTTCTCTTACCACCCCTCTCTTTCTCTCTTTCTTTCTCTCTCTCTCTCCCTCTCTCTTTCTATCTCTCTCTCTCTCACACACACACTTTCTCCCTCTCACTTTCTTTCTCTACCTCCCCTCATCCACTCTCTCTCTCTCTCTCTCTGATCTCTCCTCCCCCTCTGTCTCTCTGTCTCTCTGTCTCTCTCTCTGTCTCTCTTTCTCACTCTCTCTCTCTGTCCTCAGCTCTTTCTATTTTTCTATCTCTCTCGTTCTGTATCTCACTTTCTCTCTCCCTCATCCCCCCCCTCTCTCTCTCGCT
>NW_004798241.1:117234-119086 GCF_000002075.1 Aplysia californica | reverse complement strand
GGGGGGGGGCTCAGCACCTCTTAGATCAATTTTAGATACATTCCTGCCCAAATTTTTACTGAAAAATTCGTTAATCAAAGACACACAAAGGCGTAAATTTGCCGTTTCCAAGAACAATACAGCTTTGGAAGTCACTGAACTTTGACGGCCATTTTCTCGCTAACACCAGGCGACCCCCACCTCCTTGAATCACAAATAACAAATATCTCCACTTCTAGTCAAGATAGGTGAGGATTCTTTTCACCAAAAAAGCACGGCAATTGAACATGCTTTAAGGTTATACAAATAACTCCGCAATATGTCCAAAAAGTGACAAGCGCCTGATTCCACCGCGTCGTGACACAATTGTTCACCAGTGTATCAGATTTTGCATCCGATTAGATCATCCACCACCATAACAGATCCCACTAGCGAGGACAAACACGCACCCCACTTGACACAACTGATATGATTTCGATTACGATCCAAAAATCCATACAACTGATACCCCTGGAAATAATTATATCTGTAATAAACACATCGTGAAAACGATATCTTTGATGAACACACGAGTTTGAGTTTGACTAATTTTCATAATTAACTATAATATGAAACTGAGATGTGGGGATGAAGACTCCACGAATTATGAATTTTATTTGCGCACAATTCTTGGCTGATACCATGTGGATTCGCCAACTCAGCGTATCGGGAAGAGAAGCATTGTAAGATGGGCTGTACTCCGGTTTCTCTCGTTGGCTGCACCAGCGAAGACCTGACTTTGACGTCATCGCCAAGTGTTATACCATACAGCTAGATCTGTAAGAGGTAGGTTGTATTTCACCTCGATTTTAGATTATAATTAAAAGCCTAGAGCTCTGTCGAACCACCATGAAGTTGATTTCTTTCCATGTTTTTTTTTATCCAGCTAATTCCAAACACAAATTTTCTACACACAAACAGCATTATGTGTTATGGCCCCACTCTGAAGCACCTGGAGCAGAAAAAGACTAAGTAAATGTGAGGACAGCAATTAAAAATACAATATATCAATATCAGGAGACTCTGCCGGTGTATCCAGGCAAATCAAAGGAGCAAGAAAGATAGACAATTCTCACTGCTTACATTCGTAAGGAGCGAACACAAGAAAATTGAAAATGAAAATAATGTGTTTTAAAATGCTGCCAGCGCAGTCCCAAGTCTATCGAGAGTATGTTTTACTTCTTCAGAACTTAGTCGGCAAGATTTGCAAAAACATGACAAAAACGTTGAGCATGATCAAGGTTAACTCCTCTTTTTAACTAAGCAACTTGAAAAAAAAGTGGAATTTTAACAAAAATACCGGTGGCTCCACCTAAGAATTTGCGCGCATGCGGACTTTTTTTATTTTTTTTATTTTTCTTTTTTGGGGGTTTTGGTGTGTCGTTTTTGTTTTTTTTTTGGTTCTTTTTTTGGGTTTTTTTTTGGGGGGGGGTTTGTATTATTGTATTGTTTTGTTTTTTGCTTTGTGAAGTGAATGATCTTGTTCTGTAAGATCTTAACTGGATCAGTACAATGTACCATGAAGACGCCGAGATATTCGTTCAGCGCAGTCGCTGTTCCCTGGCCTTTCATTCTCGTAAGTGCGTGAGGCCATCAATGTGACCGTGTGAGCTTTGAAAAGGTTTCGGAGAGGAAGAATGTATTTTAAAGACTTTACAAATCAACTTCATAGTGAGTCGACAGAGCTCTAGTTATTATCCATTCTAAAATCGAGCTGAAATTACAGCCTCACTTGTTTAGGTTGGCGGCTATAATAGTGAGGAAGGAAGGAAAGTAGGGAGGAAGGAAGGAAGGAAGGAAGGAAGGAAGGAAGGAAGGAAGGAAGGAAGGAAGG
>NW_004798241.1:114457-115696 GCF_000002075.1 Aplysia californica | reverse complement strand
TGTTTTTTTGTTGTTTTTTTTTTGGGGGGGCGTCTGTCTGTCTGTAATTCTGTATCCTATCCTGTAGTAATCTTCACTGGCCCTGACAGGCAGGGTTGAAGCAATCCGGAGCCTGTATCAAGGTCTAAATTGTGTTGATTGGGGCGCTGAACATAAACAATCAATCAGCCAAAAGCTATCTACAGCCTGGGTAATAACACAGAGCCCTGACAATTTAGTGCTTCAAGGACGAGTACTGCTTCAAACTGACCATTATACTGATTTGTAGAATTCAAGCCACTCCTGCATCTAAAATTAACAATGAAAAGTTCAGAAACCTCCTGTTCTTATCATAAATTATTGTCTTGAAAACCAGAAGGTCGTATATCATGGAGCGCAAAATTTATATTGTAGTCAACATTTTTGCAATGTTATTTGAACTCAGATTATTTATATTATGTAAAAATAATAAGAATAATTTTTGTCTCAAGGGTAGGAGTTACGTTTGAGACGAACAGAGTTGTTGGTGCTTAGTTAGAGAGCCACGTCGTCTCATCAAGATCAATGAAACAATTTCAAGGACGACTGTTGGCTGAAGAACAGAACTTGGAGTGAATACTCAGGGTATTCTTACGCGCAGTCCATTCCTGAGATTGGAGTGAGATTTTTTATAGCACAAACGAAAGCAGACCGAAATTATAGCACAGACTCTACAAAATCAGGCCCTCTCTGTCTCTGCCTCTGTTGTGTCTCTCGCTCATAGTAGTACTACATGTAGTACTATAGTCTTAGGCCAGTCCCAGAGTGGCTCTGTAGGTCTGACCTGTAGTTCGCCTGGCTCGCACCGTTAAATGAATGTATACATTATCGTGTGCTAAAGCAGCGTCGCTGTGTCGTCTGTTTTTTGTCAGCTGAGCTGCGCGATGCGTCAGACGTGCTATTCAACAGTGTTGTAAAAATGGCGGACATGTGTCGCCTCGCATCGTGTTTATTTTCGACTGAAACTCTTCACAGATCATCAAAATCAACAAGGAGTAAGTATTATTGGTGCTTTACTATTAAATAGTGATGCTAGCAACAACACTTGGCCACGAAATCATCCAGAAATGCACTTTATCATACTTTGAAACTTCGAATCGAAAGGTTGACCTAGTTCCGACTGTTGTCATAGGCCTAGACCTAGATCTAGGTGTGTTTCTCTAGATTCTAGATCTAGATCTAGATCTTGCCTTGCATTACCAATGTAAACTATTGCCGCAC
>NW_004798241.1:86886-113658 GCF_000002075.1 Aplysia californica | reverse complement strand
CAAAGAATGATAAAGGAAAATAATCAGAAATTATGCAAAAAATGATCAAATTTTCCTAAATTATGTGGGGTGCATAAAACCACGGGGACAGGTTTACTTCAAAAAACCCATATACCACTTTTTTTTTTTTTATTGAATCTTTTGCTTTCCCATGGCTGCAGATCTTTCTCTGTCGCATATTTTTTTCGATGTGAGGATCGAACTATAATTTTTTTTTTAAACTTATGAACAGTCCCACCCTCAGATCGAAAAGATGAAATTGTGACGAAGAAAGATGTGCGGCAACGGAAAAGGGGAGAAGAATCCATTTTAGAAAAATGTAGCATACGGGTTTCTTGGTTTTTGATGAACTGAACCGTCGAATTGTTGGGCATCGTGGTTTTAATTATTAATTCAATGCTTTTGTTCCGGCATCGGAGGTTGTTTAGTACTGATTAGTTCGGATTTCTGTGGATCAGCGCCAGAAGTTATTTTCTCTCTCTCTCTTTCTCTCTCTCTCTCTCTATCTGTGAGTGTATGTGTACGTGTGTGTGTGTGTGTGTGTGTGTGTGTGTGTGTGTGTGTGTGTGTGTGTGTGTGTGTGTGAGAGAGAGAGAGAGAGAGAGAGAGAGAGAGAGAGAGAGAGAGAGAGAGAGAGAGTGTGTGTGTGTGTGTGCGCGCGCGCAAAGATTTTGTTGTTTTTTGGTAACAAGATTCAAACCTTGAACATTGACGTGATTGTAAAGTTCCTAATCGACTGACTGATTGATTGAATGACTGAGCAGGTTTTTATGGCACTATCAACACATTGTATTTTAATTGTCACAGCGGTTGCTAAATGGAGAAATATTGAACTATATATGTACTTTTTTTTTCGGCGGGGGGCGGGGGGTGGGGGGTGTTGTGGTGGTCGCGGTGTTCGGTGGCCTTGTGATTAGGCTCTCGAACTCGCAACCGTAAGGTCGTGGGTTTAAATCCCTTCAGGGGCCCGACGCTGTGTCCTTGGGAAAGACACTTTTTTAGATGAATTTTCCTCACTCCACACAGGTGGAAAAAAGTACCTGGCTATAGACAGTGACGGTTTGTAAGAGTTTGAGCACAGGAAACCCGCAGCTTGCACTGTATGGTTCTCGGGAAGCCGAGAATATTTCTGAGTGTTCTAGGGTCTGCTGGGGTAATAATAGTTGTAAAGCGCAGAGAGTATGCTGCTGTAAAGCGTGGATAGATGCCATCATATAGTATAGATGCAATCATTTAATAATTACATCATTTTTAAATTGAACAAAGGGGGGCGGGGGGGGGGAGAGTCTAGATCCCTTTGGAGTCATTTCGAGAAAAGTGCACATAATAGTAATAGCTTTCTTCTTTTTTTTGTAAGGTAAGTGTTTTACGGCACTCGCAACTGCATAAGGTCATAGTCATATGAGGAAAATGAGCGTGCAGGAAACATTAAACATTTTCATTCAGTAGGAAATTTTGAAGTTTGCCAGGGTGGCAGCAAAAGCCTGCTTTATCGATTTTGGACCACCAAGGGATTTTTAACAGGCGCAACTTGCAAACGGGACCTCCGACATTTTTTGCCCTTACCGACCCGAGGAAGCTAGGTGTATTACCTACCAAAAGATCAAGGGTGTTTTTTTAGTAGAGGTTTTACGGCGCTCGTAACTGCATAAGGTCATATGAGCGCCAAGGGGTGGATGTGAACAGAGGAGTCCTTAAAGGGAATCAGACTTCTCTGCTCACCTCTCTAGCTTCAACAGCACAAGATCAAAGGTGTGGCTAAAAATAACACATAAATAAGACAGAGACACAGTCACAGACTCAGATGCTGTTTTTATTATCTAACACAACAATGTTCAGAGATACATCAGAAAAACTTCTCTTTCTAATTACAAAAAGAAAACAACTTAAAATGTCAGAGGTAACGTGATTATTGTACAATTTGACAGTAAATAGATCTGACAACAGTACAATCCCATGCAAAACAGGAAAAAAATAGTCGAACCTGCTCCAACAACCACCTGTCCCAGACAGTCACCTGTACAATTTACAAATGCCCACTTCCCACTCTGCTCCTGGGGTTTGTTTTTTTTCCTCTCTCTTTGTACATATAATAATTATAATTATAATGACATTGCCCAAGAAGAGAAGACCTCCGGTCAAGGAAGATAGTTTTTCTCCTCGACAAAGGGGGTTGGCTTGGGCAGGTTCAACAATACATTCATGTGTATGTACATTGTATAATTTTTTCACTGACACAAAAACAGAATAAAATTGCACAATTTCTAACACCCTGCACATCCAACTGGCTGCGACTTCAACTATTTTAATATTCAACTATATTGCCAGAAATAAACATTTTTAAAAACCTGACGAGCGATATTATACAAAATGCATATCGCTAGCCGCGTGATTCAACTTCAATCGTCTAAGAGCAAAGATAAAAATTTTTCAGGGGAAGCAAAAAACTGTTTTATTTCTTTATGCTTGTACCTATGAATCTGAAATTCAGACACATGATATAATTTAATATGATGCAGGACCATAGTCTGTTACTAACTTTTCTTTAAAAAGGCTTTCTTACACAAGTTACCGGACATGAGCGATTTAGGGCTTCCAAAATCTGTTAGGGTTTTTTTGTTTTTTGGTAAGTGTTTTTTGGTAAGTGTTTTTACGGCGCTCGCAACTGCATAAGGTCATATGAGCGCGCTGGACACACCTAATACTTTTAGTATGGTAGGAAATTTAATTTTGCCCGGGTGGCGGCCGAAGCCTACTCTTATCGATTTTAGACCACCAAGGGATCTTTAACATGCGCAACTTGCACACGGGCCCTCCGAGATTTTTTGCCCTTGTCCGAGAAGGCTAGGTGTAGATCTTTCCTACCTGAAGATCAGGGGTGTGGCAGAAAGACAGCTGTAAGAATGAGTCAAGGAGTAGCAGTAGAAAGGCTGCAGAAAGAGTCAGGAGCCCAGAGGAGAGGGCAAATGGGGTGAGGGGGTGGGGGCAGAAAGAGGAGACGAAAGCAGACGACAGAATATTGCTAGAGAGCAGGAAAGGAGGTGAAAGGAGACAATTTTAGAGAACCTTTGAATGAGAGGCCAACACCTTAACCTCTAGGCCTCGAGAGCCCCCACCAAAATCTGTGTGATTCGACCGTCTAAGTGACAGTATGACAGCAACTAGGCGTTTGAATCACGTTAATCAATGCCACTCAACGAGCGCCAATGGTCGCTTGGGCTTTTGAGTAATCGACAAAAGCAAATCATAATAGTTTTAAGAGTAGTTATTCAGTTAAGAGTAATTATTTCAGTTATTTGGTTGAGTACTCTGGGGCAGGACTGTTTTTGGCCTCATGGAGTTGGTAAAAAAGATCATTTATCTTAACGTTCAATTTGTACTGGATGCGTATCAAAGACAACGAACATTTGTGACAATGGGGTCTTTTTTATATCAGCCAGGTCAAAATTGTCCAGAAATCGAACATGGGGGGGGGGGGGGGGGGGGGGGGGGGGGGGTGTCTTAAAAAACATTCAAAATTATCCATGAGCACACATTTTCCAATAGTTGTACCAAATGTGAATTAAGCGCCCATTAGCTGTTAATCATAGACTTATTAAAAAATCATTTGACAGTAGTTTTTGCCACAATTTATCAACTTGGTCGAGTCAGTATCAACATAATATTCTTTGATGCTATCTTGCCCTTTCTCAACTACACTACCAAACCTAGTGATAGATTACGCAAACTGCCTTGACAAAATATTCTGGATATCAATAGGGTTCGATTTAACTGCCCATTCGCCACCAGGCTGCAAAACTGGCACTTGGGCGGTTGAATCACGCTGAAATTGGGGACTGGTGTGATATAGGCGATTGATTAACTGAAGGATTGAAACACTTTGCAGTAACCTTTCAAACTCGGGATTTTAACATAAAGTGTATCAAATGGGATCAAAAAGTGATTTTCCAAAATTTGGTCACTTAGGTGGTTGAATCACATGGCTAGCCATATATAGCTTGCTGGCTACAACACTTTGTGTATTCAAATGGTTATCTGAAAAGAACAGGCCGGGCACGCAATTTACTTTAAAGTCGAATCAGGCTTTACAGGCATACATGACTATAAACAGACTCTTTAACTTTTGTAGCACCCAACAATTTTGCAAAATATTAGAAACATTAAAAAAAACAACCAGGAGTGACTAAAGAATCATCGACAAAATATAAAAAAACATTTTTTTTAAAAATTGCAGTGTTCTCAATCAGTGATACCAGTTACATGTGCTTAATTATGAAATATTTCTTGAAATTAAATTTCTACACGTTGATAAAAGCCAGAAAAGATACACAATATAGAGGTAGGCCTACAAGTTTTTTAAAAATTGAACAATTTTTTCACTCTCCTGAAAAAAAGTTGCTTTCTGGGCTTAGAAGAGTTTAAAAACTTGCTAACATGAAATCTGAGAAAAGAAAAAATCCTACAGAGCAGAAAATAGAGAAATGGTGCCATCAGGGACAACTGCTTCTCAAATCGAGAACCTTCCAAAAGTGTTAGCAAAACCAAAATTGGCATCCACTTTTCCAAGCAGCATCACAGACATTAGAAGCTCTCTGACCTAGAGCTGGGCATTGCTAGTCTCTTACACCTCACTATAAGTAAGGGCTCAAATATAGTGGAAGATAGTCGCAATGCACTTTTGCCATACCTAAAATAAAACATGAGTTCTGCCATTTTATGACAAAAAACGTATGGGCAATTAGGTCAAGTAGCATCTTTATGCAGGGGAGAAACCACTTTTCATGGTGCGTCTTTATATCTTGGTTTTATGGCTGTACAATTAAAATTAAGGAAGCTTTGGGCTTTTGAAAATATGCATTGTGACCAAATTAGATATCGATATTGTTATGACAAAAGAAATTTTAATCAATTACTCCTTAACTATTTACAGTATGCCTCAGCAAATCAGACAAAAGTTACACTGGCCAATGAATACTGACATAAAATAATCAGATCCGACTAAATTTTAGTTAAGTTGAAACACACAAAAAAAGTTAGCATATGTACGTTTTAGTCATAAAACGGCAGAGTTGACTGCTATTGGTACTATATAAATATAACAATATATAAGAGAAGGCATAGCAGATAGCATTGATGATGATGGAACTGTCCTTGCAGGGCTCACGGACATGTTGAAAAAATTGCTTGCTTAATTTTTTTCTGCCTTGAAAGTGTGAGGATGAGTGACATCAGATGAGCCAATGTGGCGTCTTTGAAGACGATCTTATAAAAAAAACTGGCAGGCCGGGTCCCATTAAAATTTTTTTATCATACATGAATCAAAATGTACATCATAGAGCATTTTCAAAGCCATTTTTAAAATCAGTGTATCAAAATCTAATATCCGTCCATGAAATCTCACAAATATGCAAATTCAAAGAGTTTTTTTATTGTCAGAGAAATAATTAAATTCTTTAAAAGGAAGAAGCTACAAAGTACAGGACAAAAAAAAGACTGGAAACCTGACGCTTAAAAAATAACCAAAAACAACAAAACTGATGTCGTGAGAAAGCGCCTGTTTCATTTTTAAAAATCATTATTTACTAGTAAATTCTAGATCAAGATAGACTGTCCACTTCTAACAACTGTTCTTAGAGATGGAGATCATGGCTGCCTTCTTAAATAATGAGGGTCTGACTGTTGCGGTTCAAGCATGACAGCCAATCTTCGACAAAAGTGACATGAATCTTTGTAATAGGGACATGATTGTCTTCAAAACACTGCTCCAATAATTCAGTCTGAAATAGTTTTCAAATCTTTCAAAGTCCTCTCACAGTTGGGGCACTGAGTGATGATATTCACTGCGAGATAATATTCTCAAATTGATTGGGTGCACAGACATGCTTCTAAATCTCTTTCTACTTCTTTGCCACAACTGCAACAACGAAGCAATCTTCTGTCTTCTCGAAAAAGCCATCTTGTTCACCAAAAACAAACGTCATGTAACATAATCGCACGTAACACTGTGGACCATGATATCATAACTCTAGATTAGCAAGTCTGAAACTCAAGAACTTACAAGTAAACAGTAGAAATGTTATCAAACTAACTTGATATGTTAAAAAAAAAAATAATACGCTGCCAAAAAGAAGGATACCGTCAAAGCTGCTCTTATGGCCACCTGTTCAAGACAATCACCTGTACAAACAACCAATTCCCATTTCCCCAATGTTTTTTTTTAATATATTATAATGACATTGTCCAAGACATCCACCTGTTTCAGACAACCACTTTTCTCCTCGACAATGGGTGACTGTCTTGGATAATGCCAACTTTACGAAATATAAATTTTGTTTATAAGTACAATGGAGTCCGCTTAAGACTAAAATCTGCAGGATCACCGGAGTTTCTTCATTTTTGCCGGGTTTTCAGTTTAGAGAGATTGCTCAAATACCGATGATTGTCAACAGTGCAGAGATGGGAGTGCCATGCTTGCAGCAAACTTCACTTTATGGAAGTGTTTTTCACATCTACTTTTTCAGCGACTGCAATTTGAGCTGCAGACTGTACTAAATGTGCTTTCTGATCCGCCATTTTCAGCTGGCTTAATCTGCAGAACAGTCACACAGAACAGACAAGAGTAGATCAGCACTCTGTACAGAGTAGTTCTCGGCACTAGGCTAGAGATGTATGAAGTGGAAAATCCCAAAGCTGGTGATGTCGTAAAACACACCACGTGCTATTATATGTTCATGTGTTAGGTGAGCATGAACTAGCTTCATAATCGCAATAGGCCCCGACTTATCAAAGATCTTACAAGGCCTATACAGGTACATTCGCTGTTAATATGTGTGATGAAAAGCACAGGCAAACAGTACCCTGGCGATGTCTCTCTTTGGTCTGCAATCAACACACAAGCGCTCTTGTGTCTCTTACTTTTTAATATCTTGAAATGCATAAGACTTGATGATCTGCGTT
Organism: Aplysia californica; assembly: GCF_000002075.1. Taxonomy (NCBI): domain Eukaryota; kingdom Metazoa; phylum Mollusca; class Gastropoda; order Aplysiida; family Aplysiidae; genus Aplysia; species Aplysia californica. Next base: position 106,701 of record NW_004798241.1, on the reverse strand, counting down.
ACTTGGGGAGTTGCTGTTGAAGATTTAGAAGACATACTCCTCAAAATTCTATTCAGTTTAGAAATAGGAGCATTTCAGCTAATTGATAGTTTTCTTAGAAGAAAAAAAACGGCCATCCTGTTTTCTTTCGGTATACAGCTGTTATCAGATATTAATCATGTTCAGTTTAAGCGGACTCCACAGTATAAATAATAAGTCTTCAGTGTAACCGGGTAAAGCACAATTTGGATGATTCTAAATAAACCATGCAATTTTCTGTCGAAACAAAAATCTGTCCAACCCCTGCTGATGCTCAAGGGGTCTCTGGTAAACTAGTATTTGGACAACAAAGACAGACCCTGGTATAAAGAAACTGACCCCAGTGCACAGACAAAGAAAAAAGTGGGTCAGTATCTATCACTGATAGTAAAACAAAGGAGAATTTAGTTGGAAAAGAAAACTTGGATTCTTACTGGATTTTATTTTCAAAAACGCGTTTACAACAAGTTCAGTAAAATTTCACTGTTGTGAGTGTCATGGGTCAACGGCAAAAATGTAGAAACATAGAAAATCCACTGACGCGCATCCTGTCAAATGAACAGCTCATGTTCATCGACGCAAGAAGTATTTCTCGCTCTGAGACTCGCTTATGTAGACCTAAGCACAAAACATCATCAAAATTATTTCAACAAGAACATGTGAAACATCGATCAACAGCTACACGCTTTTACTCCTTTGAGCATCTTGGGAATCACAATAAGCGGTTATAAAACATCAAATAAAAATCTTAAATAAGGACTTTTATTTGATAAACAGCAGTTTTGATTGACAGTAAATGTTCTACACCCACATTGCCATGATTTAGATCAGTGCTTGTTAACCAGGGCGGTAGAACCCACTAGTGGGCAATTTGGTCATTTTAGTCCAAACTGGGGATCACCCTGGCAATGACAGGTAGTATTTAATGGCCGGATTGGAAATACATGATGGTGGGTGGTAGGAAAATTTTTGCCTCTTTTAAAGGTGGCAAAAGTGGGTACTGCCTATAAGAAGGTTGACAAGCACCAATTAACCCCTTAAAGCCTGGCCCGAGATTGTTTTCAACTCTTTGATACAATTGTGAAGCAAGCCCAGCAGTGAAAGGGTTAAGATCATTCATGAGGCAGGATACTTCAACCCCCCCTGTCAGGTCCAACCCCAGCTCAGTAGGACACAGCATCCCGACAGACAGTCGGAGACACTGGATAAAATAACTTCCCCACTCGGGAATCGAACTCACATAATCTGCTTGCAGCAGCCAAAAGTTTAACCATTAGACCAGACCCAACGGTACTTGCGCGCTGAACGTGCCGTTGAACACTTACTAAAACTAAAGACACCGGTACCGCATTAATAGAAAAGGAGGACAGCAAAAACTTATGAATCACATCACATCAGAATCAAGAGCTGAAGAGGGGGAAATGAGTAGAATATCAGCCATTGTGACGACTCACCACGACCCCCAGACGGTGAAAAAAGACAGGAAAGACTCACAAATGACAAGCCTTTACATACTCAAGACCTTCAAGGGTGTTCAACATATATAGCTCTTTCCCCTCTCACCCGCTGAATGACACCTCAGCATGAGCTGGTGGAAGTTTGTTCATTTGCGTAAAGAGAAGCATATCGACACAATAATGGTCATTTAGTGCTGGGAAAGAGTAAGATGAACAGACAGAAACAAGAGAGGGAAAGTCGCCCTCCAATCGTCCGCCTGTTGGAAGTGAATCCAGTAGTTGACACAGAGGAGTACAGGAAAATGCACTTCAGTAGACTTGGGGTTTAAACGGTTACATTTTAAAAAATGTAGGTGTTTTTTACACCCTCACTGACACAATTTAGATCATCATAGGGTTAAAACACTGAAAAGTTTACAGTAAAACAAAACAAGTGCTGTAAACCCTTCTGTGTGTCTTCTAACGGGTTCAAACAAGATTTACACTTATCAAAAATCCAATCCAGACACACATACAGCCATCAAACAGTGACAAGTTTATGGTAGAATAAGACATATGGCGTTCCCATAAGAGCACCGTCTGTCTCGTTCAACCGAGACTCAAACTCATCCTCCTCCAACACCCGCACACATTCGTCATCACACTCAAGCCACAAACACGACATGTCCCCCCCACTCAGCGAGCCATCATCATCATCACCCGATGATTTAGTAAGACTGCGTCGACGATTGGACTGACTCGAGTCATCTTCAACTACCAATGAAACGCTATCATTTTGACTACACAGCCAGTCTGCATGTTGTGAAATCTTCTCACGTGAAAAACGATGGGTTTCAACTTTCTCCTCGCTGAACACATCCTTTGTTTCACTTTCCTCCTTGACCGTCGCCCTGTGTAGGCCACGGAGAACACGAGGACTAACACCGGGCTGCACGCGTACATAGGCACGGTAGTGACCATGCAGAATGCTCAGTCCTGAGTGGGTCACTACGGCAAACAGAGAATATCTGCAATGGGAAGAACAAGGAAACGGGTTTTCATTTGCTTATGAGAGCAGAAATTCACTTTAATTAGGGCCATGAAAAATGAAACTAATGACACATGTAACGCAGAGATCAGGATTTGGTGAAAAAAATTCAAAGTCATGATTTTTTAATTTGCTTGTTAATGTCAACCTTCCTCTAATAAAACATAAAATAAAATTTTCAATTAAAAAAAACCTCTATCACTATCACAGTTCTAAAATTTTTTCATCAAGCCATCATCCCCTTGTGATGTGTGTCACTGCAGTTTCATTTTTCATTGAGTGGTCCTGAAAATTCCTTTAAAAAAATGACACTAAACACAACAAACCCTTGGAAACTTGTTTTCGAGTAAAGACAGAATGCATTGACACAATAATGGTTATTAATTGCAAGGAAAAGGTAATAACAATTATGGTTATTAAATGCAAGGAAAAGGTGAAACCAAAACAAAATAATTTTTTTTGAAACAACCTAAAGAAAGTAAAGAAGAAGGACCAACAAGAGGCACCTTTAAACCAACCATTTGGAGACATCTACAAGAAAATTGAAAGCAAATCCTTAACACACACGTTGCATTTGAGTTTGAGTAAAGAGAATTAAATCGACACAATAATGGTCAGTAAGTGCTGGAAAAAAGCAATACAGACAGACCAAAGCAACAGCAGGAAAGAAAAATAGGGCCATTTTCACTCTGACAGTCAGAGCTCAAGCAGCCTGCCTCCTCAAAGATTCAAATGATATCATTGAGGGTGTAAAACACGTAGAGCCAAAACTGCTCTAATGGTCACCTGTCCAAGACAATCACCAGTACAAATGACCACTTTCCCCCTTACACTTTTTATATCATAAAACGATTTATAGTCACACTGTCCAAGACGGCCACCTGTCTAAGACAACCACTTTTTCTTTGACAATGGGAGGCTACCTTGGAAAATTTCTATTATACTACCATTCGCATTCCACAAACACAGGGCTACTGTTGTCATCTGTGCATAGAGCTTGCTGTGGAGCGGTATGTGCTTTACAAATGCTATTTGTAAGGCATCATTTGTAAGGCATCGTGGTGAAATCAGGCACTCGTCAAAATAATGAAATCAAAGAAACTGGCCATTGGGCAATTTTTTTCGAATTTTCTTTTTTTTTGGCTCAACACCTGTCACATGTATTTAAAAACACATAATTTTTGTGTGCATATTACTGAAAAACATGGATCAAAGGTACCAAATTTTTTTAAACAGTTTTTCAGTGACACTCAAAGGCTGGAAGTCGCCAAACTTTTGCAGCCATTTTCTTGCTAATGTTACCTCTGACACCAGAGGACACATGAGTAATTTATCATGAAAAGTGAAGAACAGAGCATGAGGAGATAGAAAGAGCAAAACCAAGGACTCACTGATGGGCTGGCTGAGAGCAGTTCTCCTGGCAGTTATGGTGGAGACAGGGCAAGATCTGCGGGATGCCCACTCGGTCATTCAGTTTGGACACGCCCCCAAACAGGCTGTGGGATTTGATGGAGTAGCAGAAGGTTAAGGAAAATAAAATATTATATAATGAAGATGAATATAATATGATATTTCTTAAAAACAATCATAATAACACAATGACAAGCATATTATAATAATAATTTTAAAAATATTAACTATAATAGCAAGTAAGAAATTAATAACATTGCATTTATACTTTATACAGTGCATACCCCTACTCAAAAGTATGGTATACATGTCTCTCAAATAATGTGATTTTATGTACAGATCTGACATTTCATACGTAACACACAGCACTGTGTGAGTGAAAACTACACATCTAAAAACCGTTCGAAATTAACAGAACAGTGGAAAAAATCATGGATTGATGAGAGTGGGCATGACAATGGCCATATTCGACAGAAAACGTTTGAGACAACAGTAACACTAAATAAAACCAGAAGAGGCAAATCACATTAAGCACTCCTCCAATCATCTGCACTGAGAAATAAAGCAGGTATTTAACACTTACGGACCAATGAAACATTTTTTAGTTATTTCAGGAGTGCAACGAAAACACAAACCTCAAACAGCTAGCATAGCAAAGAGTGAGAAATAAAGGAAAATTATAGCAAGCATCTTGTAACGATCACAAACACCCTAACTTGAAGCAGACAGCAGAGCCATAATCTTTCTTATTTTTAGTTTCAGTTCAATCTCGTTGATGATAGCGATGTAATGATTCTGCTCCTTGATAGGACACAATATTTTACAAAAACCTGTCCCTTCCCGTGGGGATGTAATGGTACTTTACACATCCTCAGACGTGTAAGCGGCCCTAAAAAAAATTGCCTGAAAATCTGAAAGGGCGTAGCCACAGGCGCAAGGCCTCAGTAAAATTTTGAAAAATTAAGGCTTCTAAACAGCCATTTGGAGGCATTTTCAGCTTTAAAAAGTAAAATATCATACCAAAGAGAATATATATATATATAGTCTATTGAAAACAGACAGTAAATCAACTGGGTATTACTTTGGCCTACTCAGATATTGAGATCTACGAGCATCAGGATTGTGAGGCATCTCTTCGGGACAAAGAACCTTGATCTAGCTCCAGTTCCGCACTCGTAAAGTCACCACATCAATCACTGACTCAGTTACAATGAAACACACAAATAGATCTACATCTAGTCTTGTTCTAATCAAACAATTTTTCCCCGGCAGAAACAAAAGTCAAACTGTGAAACAGCATTAGATCTTCATTCTAGCTTCTCATAATTTTTAAAAACTTTTCCAGCAGAAAGAAGAGCTCATCTTTGAAAGAGCACTCACAAGGATCGTAACTGCGCAAGACAGCACACCAGCGCCACGATGATCTACTCATGTGGTGGCGAAATTTACTATCCTGAAAATTTTTCCTGGCCAGAGACAATTGGCCGGAAATTGGCCGGAAATCGGCCGGCCGGGCGGAAAAATATGAGTCCGAGTCAAAATTGCCGGAATTTGCGAGAACACTTACACGTCTGACATCCTGAGCCAGCTTGGCCCTGACTGAATGGCAGGCAGGGTAAAAGCAGCCCGCCTCCTACATGATCTAAATTGGGTCGATGAAGTAGGAAAACATTTATTATAGTTTCTTCTGAATTCACTCCTCAACCTCAATTCGGACAAACGAGTTCAAAACAGTTGACCTCCGAAAAGACCAAAATTGTGCGCCTGAGGGTGCAAACATTTAGTCTTTTTCTCAACTCTGAGACCTCAGTAATGAAACTCACCCTGTTAGTAGATGGCAGGTGCTCTGGTGTGGTCTGCTCCTTTATTCCTATCAGACATCTTTCGTCTCCATCCCTACTCCTTCTTTTTTGTTTGTTGCTTTCGTGTAATCTTCGGCACTTACATGACCTTATTGTTTTGAAGTGCAATAAAACTCTTACAGAAACTGTTACTGTCACTGATCTCCTAATGATAATCCATGAGGATAGTAGGGGCGCTGTATGACAGAGCCTCATCAGGTGCCTCCACTTTTCAGGGTTTGTTTGCAAGCGCCTGAGTTTGGGCGAGGGATTTCCATGTCCACTCTGCCCTAAATTACAAAACTTACCCTGAGTTTGCGCTGAACCTCTTGAGCTGCAGGGTGAGCACAGCGGGCAGGGTGGTGTAGCGGCTAGAGCGCTCTGCCTCTGTGTAGTGGGCGCAAGTCTCACACCAGTACTTGTTGCTGTCCCGCAGTCGCTCCACGCTGGAGAAAGCTTGGACTAGCCGTGACAAACATGACACGGACGTCGACGAGTTTTCTGATTTGGGATCGGGGGACACGACACAGACATAAAAGAAAGAGAATTATTTTAATCTATTTGAGTAAAGAGAACAGCATTGACACTTAAACCGTTGTTTTGTTTTGTTTAGTAAGCGTTTATGGCACTTGCAAAAAAAATTAAGTCATATAAGCGTAAAAAATTAGAGATCACCTATGTTACAGGAGAATAATATACTCTAAAAAAAAAGAAGAAAGATAAACACATGTCTGATAGCAAGGAAGGAGTATATGCTAACCACCCACCCACCGTTATTTGGTGTTGGAGAAAAGCAAAACACTCAGAGTGAAACAACAGCAGGGCTGCCTACCTCAAAGTTCCCATTTCAGGTAGATTCAGGGTCAGTTTCAGGTAGTTTGGCCCAAAATCAGGTAGTACAAAGACAAAGAAGAAAAAAAAAAAAGATGATCGTTGCCCCATCGAACGCGCTTGTTTTCCTGTTATATTGTGTATTTATATTGTGAAAACTTGTTTGTGTATGTACATCTGTGTGTGTTCACGTGTGCATGCTCTCACGCACGTTTATATATGTGGGGAGGGGAAGGGGGTGTTTGGGTGTGCACAAGTTAAGATGAACAGTGTGTATGAAATGAGGCGAGGTTTTTTTTGGTGTTTTTTTTCAATCATTTATGGACTATCATTCATGGCACTTATCATTCAGTATTGAATCTGGAATTGAGTGCAGGGTGATTGCCAAACTGACTTCAAAACCCCTAGCCCATACCAATAGAAACTATATTAAAACATATTTTCCGACACAAGCATAGAACACTGATAAGCCCTTTGTGACTTAGGTATATGACAATTTTAACTAGTTTTACCCTAAAAATACAAAATGAATCCTGATCTGGGCCCGAGGAGAGGCAAGAAGAACATCAACTGCCAAAACCAAGTTTGGTTTCAGCAATCACAGATTTTAAAAAGCATGCAAGACAAAACTTATTTATAAAACCTTTACAGTTAGGCTTACCGCAGAGCAAAAAGTGAAAATAAAAGAGATTGTGTACTGAGAGCCGCTGCGGGAAGGACTGTGAGAGCGTGGGATGTAGTGATGCTGAAAACCTAGCAATCAGTGAATCTTTGCATCATGGACTAAGTTAAGTAGATCTATTGATTTTTTTCGAAATGCTAAATCACAGTACCAGTTTTTAATCAGCAACAAGCCATCATGATGCATAAGCATCCAACATAGAGCTTTCCATTGAAAAAATCGGACAAACCCGGGAACACCAACTTTGAAGATACAATCATCAAGCCTGTGCTCTAATGTTCCCTCATTTACGCACTCGATAGTCGAATGTCAAAACCACTTCCACTTATCGTTTTTATTTTAGCATCAGTTTCTTGCACTGCGGCCATTTCCTGCTGCCGTAGACTTTATTGCATCAAACACTCCCCTCAATTACGAAGCCCTGCAATGCTCCTACTTTGAATGGACTTTGATTAGGCTTTCCCCAACAACCACCAGCCGGTCCCTTACTCATGCCGTTCTCACGAACTCTCACAGGTTTACTGACTGGTCACGATGACGGGCGCAACAATGTAGAAATCGGAGGAAGCTTGTTTTCTTTTTCTTCCCTTTTTTTTTTGTCATTATAGTGACATCAGTGAGAACATTGATTTAATTTGTATGGCGACATTGTGTTTTTCATGCACAAACTGCATGTTGCAATTTTTTATTAACTGTAAATCTAACGTTAACAAACTATCATTGGACTATTCTGAGCGGTAATGAAAGCGAAAGTAGATTTTTATTTTCCCGATGGAGTCACAGTATTACATCTACACTTCCGCCTGCCGCCATAGCCGCTTATTCGCGTGAAACGTACTCTCAAACTGGGTAAAGTCGAACGTAATATCACAAACGCGACCTGTAAATTATGAACTCAGTAGCCTTTTCAGATTTTGTTTCGAGGACATTTTCTCGGGTCTCAGCGATTTTTTATTTTTCTTCAGATTCCCGGGTAGTAAATTCCCGCAGTCCCCCTGCGTAGAATCCTCATTTGGTACTGACCAATTCTCTAGACCAAGACAGATTTTAGAATGTTCGATACAGATTTTCTTTCTACATTCACAATTCTGTTTTCTAGACAAATGAATTAAATGCACAGATTTCCCAGCCGCAGCAAAAACCTGAAGACAGACAGAAAGAAAGAATGAGTGAAAAGAAAGAGGAAGATTATCTACCGTGAGTAGACAGATTTTTGCCGATATGCACGTGAAAAACTATTGCCGACCGAACGGCACAGATAGACAATGGTCGAGTGTTCGAAATGCGCAATCTGGCAGTTTCTAATACAACTTATTGCCGAGAGTTGCCGTTAATATCTGACAAGTTACGGAGGCAAGTGCTAATCTCTCTCTCTCTCTCTCTCTCTCTTTCTCACATTCTTTTAACGCATGATATGATGGTGCGGCAAGTACGGAACTTTCGGAATGTACGGATTTCCATAAACACAAAGAAGAAAGGAAGCACTGAATAATTTTTTTATTTTTATTCTTTCGGCATCCATCGCAAATCCGGTAGTTTTGACACCTTATCGGTATGGCGGTAGAACAGGCCCAAAATCCGTATCTACCAGAAAAATCGGTAGATTTAGGCAGCCCTGCAATAGAGACAGAAAGAAAAGCAGAGGAGGCCTGCTTACACGGCCCTCTAACCATACACACAGAAAATGAAATAATGACCAAGACAAGCAGATGGGACTTGTCATGATATACAGGTGCTGGATGATGGGAGGGAACAAGAGGTTTTTACATAACAAAGAGAAACTGGAACAGGCAAGATGCACCCTCCAAATACCCTTATGAGCCTATGTCTCCTTATGCATGACGTGACGTACAGTAGCGTACGACAGTCGCTAGTGATGAGTCGCGAGGTGTGTACCCTTATATAAGCAACCACATCGCGCCAAAATTTTCAGCCACTTGCAAAAAATCTGTCTCCTTATGCGCAACTAGCAATTCATAGAAGAGAGACAGTGGCAAATTTTAATGTCAAAACGGACAAAGAAGTATAAAGTCCATCAGATGGGAGTTCTACGAGCACTGACATTTTTATTCTGTACATGGTCAATCCTGTGTAAGTCCTGTCATCCTCCTCCTACTCTTTCTCCTCCTCCTCCTCCTCCTCCTCCTCTTCCTCCTGCCCGTTTAAGAAAAACAAAACAACAAAATTAGATTCACAAAAATTGCATTGAGTCGAATTGACGATGAACACACTCACGCACACACGCACGCACACACACCACACCACACACGGTGTATGGACCGGCACTCCTTGGCTAGGTATTTTGACCAATGGTGCTGCTCTAAAACTGTCACACCTCAAGTCTGTCGATCGCTACATGGACTGATAACAGGTGACGGTCACGTGCGACTTGATGTCGCATCGGGTGTAAGGATACTGTTTCTTTATAATCTTATTTGATTAATTTTAGAGTGGCAAGGACCACGCGCAACGCGACGTCACGTATATGGAGACAAGCTCGAAAGATTTTAATTCACAAGAGGAGTCAACAAAGCACATCCCCCTCCTCTACAGACAAACACAACAAAAGAACTTAAAAGGAAAAGGAGCCCACAAGTGACAACCCCAAACCACCTCTACAGATAAACAAGATCGAGGGACAGGAAGAAAACCAAACACTGACAAAAACAAAAAAAGAACAAAAAAGCGGCGAGCAGGAAATGTGAGTGGTCCACAAAGGAGAAGGTGAGCGAGGCAAGAAATGTTCACCAAAATCTACAAACCTTCCTTACCATTTTCTGTCTTCCCTCCATTGTCTTCGTCATCGCTGTCATCATCACCTGGGTTGTCTCCCCTAACCGGTACACTGATGTCCATGAAGGCCTCCTGCCTGTCGCTGGTGTTCTCACAGTCCAAACATCGCGTACAGTGGACCATGGAGCCGGCAAACAGCTGTTCCGCGACTGTCACGGATGACGACAACAATGATGATGATGACGACAACAGATCTGACAAGAGAAGATATGTCTAAATGAGGTGGATTGATTTGATTGTACAAGTTCTATACACATTTGGGAGATCATTTAGCGGCCAGGCTGTTTCAATCCTGTCTGTCCGGGGCCAATACAGGCAGAGTGAGATACAGCATCCAACCAGATGGACAGAAATACTTGATGAAAATAACTACCTCACGCGAGAGTCAAACTCAAATAGCCTTATCATCCCACCACATATGGTCCCTTTTAAGGACAAGCGGGCTTACCCTGATTTCGGGGGTTTCAAGAAATCTTGACGTGCACCAAAAGTGGGCATTGCCGTACCAATAGGAGAAGTTTGGTTTCATTGGTGTGTATATTTGTTTGGTTATAGAGAAAACTCTTTCAAAGAAACTGAACAAGGGTCTAAAAACTTAACCTTCAATTTTCTCAAAACAGCATTTTCCCAGATAGCCCCGTTGTGTTTAAATTAGATTTTTTACACCATTTTTAGAGCAGCTGCATTTGTCAATCTTGATATTTATTCTATTGCAATCTGGGCCTATCACCCCCCCCCCCCCTGTTATATTAATAAACAACTTCAGCGAACATATTATCATCATAATAATAATAATAATAATGTATTGGGAGCAGACACTATGACAAATAACACCATTTAATAACCAGACTGGTGAGACTAAAAATTAAAAAGAAAAACAACCAGCATCGTTTCATGCTATGCTTGAGAAACTCACCATTCTTTGACTGTATTTGGTTTCCGCAACTCCTGTTTGGACTGGCTTTCGACTCAGATAACTCAGATCCCGAGTTCCCCTGTGACAATTTGCACTTGTTACCCCTCAGCAACATCTTCATGCTCGCCGTCTCCCTCTTAGCATCAGACAGAAGCCAATCACATCTTTGTAGAGAAACAGACACACTGGACAACTTAGAGGACTTTTTATCCGTACTGCTGCCGCTGTGACATTTCTTTGGATTTTTGTTGCGGCGGGTTTTGAGAGTAGGGACGGCAGAGGGTTCAGCGCTTGCAGAGGAGGGGCAGTCCACAGCCTCGGGAACAGCCACAACGGCGCCTGATTGATTCAGTTTCTCGACAGACTTTGAGAGGGTTTTGAACTTCCCTGACTTCTGGCCACTCAGCATGCTACCACCGACCTCTTTGCACTCATCAGTAAGTTTCCCTTTCTGATTTGTTTCAGAAGGCAGAATAGGTTCGTCATAGCAAATCTTACGAACAGCAGAACATTTGAGAGGTCTGGTTTTGAGGTTCTTTGGCGACTCTGATCTCATGACCGCCAAAGCACGCTGAGCGCTGATTGACTTGACAGGACTGACCCCCAACCAGTCACATTTTCGAACCTCCAGCTTCAGACTGCCTTGAGAGGCCTTCCCAGATTTATGATGGACAGCACTGGTCAGCTGAGGTCTTTCTTCAAACAGACTTGAGGACAGAACGGGCGGGGACGTGGCCATGTGATCAGGGGAGTTGGGTGCCGAGGAGCAGTAGCGACTTGACCTTGAGGTAGGGGGTGTCGGCCAGGAGACACGGGTGGGAAGAGTTGTAAATGTTGTTGACACTGTCAATGGCCCAAGAGATGAAGAATCACTGCTTGAGACCTTAGCCTTCGCCAACTCCATTTTAACCGCTCTCAATCCTCCCATTTTACTCGGAGAGTGCACAGTGATGTCACTTCCTGGTAACGGTGAAGTAGCTAGCGTGGAGTAGCATGCAGTCTGCTCCTCGCGCTTTGCAGTAGGAGAACATGACAGGAATTCTTTCGTGAGGTTCCGACGACGCGGAGTGCTTGGTGGTGAAATCCCAGACCTGATGGGCGACGCAGCGGATGAGACACAGCCCCTAGGGGCGGGGCTGATCTCATCGCAATGTGCCACACTCATTGGTGACCTTGGCGTCAGGCACATGGAGGACCGGAGCACAACGTCACTCTTCTGTGGAGTCAACTTTGGTGACCTGAGACATGAGGAGGAGGAGGAAGACACCCTGGAGCTACCAGCTTCACACTGAGAGCTGTCTCCATTTGTCACTGTTGAAAATGAAGAATCACTACAATTCGTTGCATTAGAAATAGGAGGCCCTGACGATTTATCCGCATTCCACGACAAACACTTAGACGTTTCTCCCACAATGCTGCTCTCTGACCCGCAGTTCGGCTCTTCCTTCACGGCCGACAACGATGGAGGCTGCGATGAAACGCTCTCAATATTTCCTTTTGAAATGTCCGAGCCCCGTACTGTGGCCCTTCCTCTGATGCCAAGTCTCTTGACCTGACCGAGAGGGAACATGGAGAGAATACTGCGCTGCTGGGAGGAACCTGACTCTATCTTTGTTCCTACCAAACCTCTGCTGCCACTGGAGGTAGATGTCTCACCCTTTGTGGAAGAGAAGGGAAACTGAAATTTCCTCTGAATCTTCTGCAAAAAGCTTTCACTTTTATCTGCAGTGGGGATACTGTTTTCATCTACCCTGACATCACCAGGGCATTTCTCTAGTTTTTCAGAAAGATCAGCACCAGCACTGTCCAGCACATTTTTGTCATCACCCTCACTGACCATGGCGGAGGTATTCGCACAGCTGCAAACTTCAGTTTTGGCCTTTCCCTTGCTGCGCCTCCTACCACGACCCTTCTTCCCACTCTTAGATAGTCCACAAGTTGGACAGGAACCATCCCCTCTTACCACTGTACTCTCTGACTTTAAACCTGGAGAAATCGACCGTTTCCTTTTCCGCGACTTAGACGACACTTCAAGATCACAATTCTCTCGTTTCCCTGCATCTGATTTTTCCTGCTTTTTGCAAGATCCTTTAGTAGCTCTTTTTTTCTCTACTTCAACAGAGGTATGGGCCGAGTCCCCTTTCAAATCGCCACTTGCCGTGACGACCTCATCACATTTCAATATCGACGACTTCACAGCTTCACTCTGTTGCAGTCCGTCGACAGTACCCCCATCACAGGCATCCATCTCCACCTTGCCACCTTCACGACAACAGGATGAGCTGTCAGGTAACCCACTTACACTTGCGCCAGACTTCAAAGTTTTGCACCTGAGAAAAGTCTCCATGAAAGCACTGGATGCCATGAGCGAAGATGAACTCCCCGCCTTCCTAGGCCGACCCCGACCCCCTCGCACCCTCCCCCTCCCTCGTGCGCCATCGTTGCAGTCCCCTCCCCGCAAGGTTTCTCCATCACTCTCCAACCTTTCAGGCTTCCCAGTCAGCTCGGACCTCACACCCGTCTTAGCGCAACGAAGAGTGTCTTTCTCCGATTCATCCTGAGCCGCAGAGTCAGCTGTTTTGCCCACACCTCCATCACTCTGCCGACTCTCCTGTTTTTTCTTTTCCTCCTCCTCCTCTTTCCTCCGACTTCGAATAAGCCGTAACTCCCTCTCAGCATCCTCCACGTAGCAGAGCAGACAGCGCAGCAGTTCCTGGGCATCATGCTGGAAGTGACCCTCAAACATTGGGTTCAACGACCTGAAACAAATGTGGAGTTTAGTTAGAGTAAAGAGAGAAGCACAGTGACACAATAAGTCATCACATCTGCTGTGAATGTCAAGACATTTCTGTAATGCAGAGAGTAAACAGAAACACAGCTTACATTATTTAATAGTCATTCGGATGACGGACAGAGTAGGACATAGACACAATAAGAAACAATAAAGGGAAAGTAAAGAAGCAGAACCTAACGATGGCACCCTCTAACCAACTACATTTGAAGCGTGCTGACAAAATGAGTTACTTCTCGAATTCGAGCCCTATGGAAATAGATACATCACGCTAATAGGTGAAGTTTTTACAATTTATAACTAAGAAATAATAAAAGGCATGTTACTCTTAAATAATATGGCATCAATAGAAAATCTACAAATTTTACCCTAGTGTCGATTTTTGGCCACTATTTCCATTTATGGATTGCGAGAAATGAGTTTGTCAGCACATCTCACACAAAACAACATATGAGATGACTTAAATAGTAATTTAAGGACACATCCATTTGACAAGGGTTGTATTTCGCAGCAACAGATCAAGACAAAAATGACATTGAAAAGAAGAAGATAACTAGGGTACCAGTTATCACGTTAAGAAGTTTTTAACAAAACATCAGGATGACAGAAATCCTTAGAAAAAGAGGAGGGCACAGTCCACACTAGAGCATGAACCAACCACCAACTCCGTGGATGCAGGAGTGGAAACAAACGGAAAAGACAGCTCAACCCAACAACTGAACCCAATTAAATAGAAATATTCACCCACAAACTTCCAAATGTAACAGTTATCAAATAACAATCTTAACAAACTTATTCACAACTTCAAACAAAAGAAAGAAAAAAAAAACCCAAGTCTTTCAGCCATACTATGGAGAATCGATGTGAACCACATAACTGACTGAGTTCCAACACTCAAGTCCCCTACCCCCATCCCCAATGCATATAACTGCACCATGGTGTTCACACTCTATGACATTAACAATAAATGTGGGAAGAAGAAATTTATATGAAAAGAGTAATTTCCAAAGCCCCCCAGTAAAGCATCTCCACAAATACATCCTGTTGAGGACACGATTTTGTAGAACACAATTCAAGAAATTTCTCCTCACTGTATGCTGCTGAGCAGAGCGGTGGGTCTCACAGACATGCTGACCCCATCTCCTGTGGCCAGATCGGTGTACTGGTCCTCCGTCCATTCCATATCCACAAACAGCTGAGGGGGGGGGGAGAGATGTGTGAGCATTTAGGAGTCCATTGAATTGAAGTTTACAGGAAGACAAATCTGCTAAAAGGAAAAGTTATGTTTGTAACTCATTATGAGAGCTGTTACTGAAAACATATTTGCTTCCTTTCACATTATGTAAGACCATTCAATAAAGCACGATTAGTTTTTTCCCCACCAAGAGATCTATTGACTGTATCACACGATAATTTACTTTCACATATCCCTAGCAATTTTGCAGAGAGATGCTTACTTGAACTTTCAAACTTCAGGGAAGTTATCAAATAAACATTCTTCACAATATTACAAATAACTGTTTATACATTCAGTTACAAAATTACTAATTACTGTGAAAACTTGTTGACAAAAAAAACAAACAAGCCAAATAAATCTGTCGCCTCTTTGTCTGCAAAATCATCATATACTGTCAGCAAACCTAATATAGTCGAACCTGTGTAAGACGGAATCGCAAGGGAGCCAGAAAAAATTTGCGTCTTAGACATTTTCCGTCTGAGACAGGGGGTTCAAAGGCCCAGCCGGTCAGATGAAGGATGGCTTGTCCGATCAGCAAGCAGTGGTCAAAACTTCACACCTCTCAATTGCTATCCTGTCTGATAATGACATGCGTCAGTTTTACCTATCCAATTACCACCAGTGCTTGCCTTTCATAGGACCACTGTTTGACCTGTTAAAAACAGAAACTTTTGAACATCATTGCTTCCACCCTTAGCCCCACCCACCAATGCCACCCCTCCCTGCCATCATTGTAAAAACGATTCCAGGATCTCTTTTCTTGGCTGGCTGTACGATCAGGGCGGCAGGCATTGGTCAGTCTAATTTCACACCTCTGGCTTCTGGACCCAGGAAAATTTCCGTAGTGGTTCGCTACTCGAACACTCTCACGGGCAGTCGTGAGATTTCACACCCACACTACACTGACCATCTGCATCGCTCAGGGCTCACATGATGGGGTAACATCTACCCCCAAATTGCATCCCTATACCCCTTTCTCAACCAGCAGCATGGCCATATCGTTAAGTTTAGAGCCGGCGGAACCAAACTTTCGAGTTTTGTTTCAAATCAGGGCTGAGCTGGAAAAGCATTTTCCGTCTTAGACAAGTGGAACCCTCGGAAAGGAGCGGATTTTTCTTTGCGTTTCCGCATTGGACAGCTTTCCGTTTTATACAGGTAATTAAAGAGGAATATATCAAGGGGGGAGCGGGGAGATTCCGTTAAGACAGGTTTCTGTTTTATACAGGTTTCCGTTAAGGCAGGTTTGACTGTATATATCATGTTATCTAACAATGCAAACTTTACTTCAGTTAATAACAACTTTTAAATCCAAAGGCAAACCAGGAAAAATAAGAGACAAAAACTTCCCTGACCACCTACATACCTGGTGAGCATTTTTCACAAATTGCCACACAGCCTTCGGCTCCACATCAATGGCTTCAGAAATCTGGAAAATGTAAACACAAGCAATATCTTATCAGGAGCTCTACATGAAGATGATTTACCAGTAACACAAAGCACTTAAGCTGTAAAGAAATATACACCTTAGTCACTGTCACACAAAATATAAAAAGACTCCCAATTTTTTTTGCTCACCATGGTAAGCCGGTTTCAACAAAGTCAAGCATTTTTCTTGTGACGAGAACTTTGTGTGACTTCAAAAAAACATAGTTTATCTATTTCATTCACCAAATGTAGTAAACTAGAGGTTGCTGCTGGCATGCCCTACTTCCATCCTGACCCTAGATTTTTTTTACTTCCTTCACTATTGTTTGTTCTTCACCAAATCAAGATCCAAATAAAAGTTTTTAATTTTGTTTGCAAGCGACAGTCTGTAATCTTAATGAATCAGGAAAAGTATTCTGCGAAGAAACAAAACTGGACAAATTCTGGAAAAGTATTCAGCTATGAAGCAATACTGGATCAATTCGGAAAAAGCATTCTGAAAAGAAACAAACCTCGATGAACCCTGAAAAAGTATTCAGCCGAGAAACAAAAGAGGCTGAACTATAATCAAAAGTATTCCACCATGACAACAAAACCTGGACAAATTTTGACATAGCAAGCAATGCAAAGAAAGAGAGGGAGAACTTATGATGGTTGTTTACATGACCCATTAACATTTTGCCATCACAAGGCTCATAGTAAAAATCCTTGCCATCTCAAGCATTGTGGGAGAAATCCAAAGAAACTGGGGGGTAAACATCACAGATCAGCCTTTTATAACGGGAGCGGAAGTTCGACGTTCTTGCCAATTGGCGAGATGTGACGGCAAAGTGTTAAAGGGAAAGATACTGTCTCATCGTTACATTTTTACACAGTTCATTCTCATCTACGAGAATTTCTTCATATAGTTTTGGGTTTTTAATTTTCGCTTTCGTAACTGGTTTCAAAACTCTGCTAGGAGGCGGTGTTAAACTGTACGAGCCAAAAATGTCTATAGTTTGTAAAAACAAATGAAAAGCTTTCCTGCTACACTTTTGAGCAAGGGAAAACAATGTGACAACACTCGCATCATTAGGGTCAGATGATTTCAAAACTCTGCCAGGTTGCGGTGTTAAACAAGCCAAAAATGTGTACAGTTTGAAAAAGCAAATAAAAAGCTCTACCACACTTTTGGGTGAGGGATAACAATTTGACAAGACTCACATCATCAGGGTCAGCTGACTCGCTGGCTGTCCTAATCTCCTCCAAAACAATCTCCTCCTGTAGCTGGCGCAGTGCAGGCACAAAGCCTGGAGTGTAGCGGAGCACCTGCAGCATGCAGTTCATGAAGCACGTGTTTCCTACAAGTACCACGCACCGACGAGTAGAGGAGGAGAGGAGTAGCACCAACAAGGATGGAAAGGATGGGGGGCAGGAAAACAGACAGAAAGGAGGCGGGGAGAGAGTGAGGGGAAGGGAGGCAAGGGGAAGAAGGCAAGGGAAAGGAGGTGGAAGGGGGAGATAGCAAAATTGAAAGGAGGCGGGAGAGAGGCAGGCGAAAGGAGGTTGAGTAAGAAAGGCAGAGGAGAGGGGAGGCAGGTTTCAGGGGAACAGAAGCAGAGAAATGGAAGCAGAGGAAGGGGGTGGGGGTGGAGGGGGGGGGGGGGGGAAGAAGATGAACTATTGTATTAAGCATATTATGGTCACATTCACAACATTTAGTATTTTAGGCATAATAATTTCCATTAATCTGATCAACATGTCGATGTTTTGTTTTTTAAAGAAAGAACAATAGACTGTAATTATTGACTCGGCAAATAATTAAACATTTACAGTACTGAAGGCTCACATAGTGGAAAAACCTTCAAGTACTGTACCAGTTTTAAACACTGAAGCCATGGTAGACTGTTTTAAAAAAATTTTCAACCTTTGCAGCCCAAGAAGCACTGAGGTTCATCAACCATTCAGGTATAGAGAGACTTCCTTTGATATTTACTTCAGCGCAGTGGCTCTGTTCGTTGTTTAATTATGTTTAGTGTGCCTGGTCAAGTAGGCGACTAAAGTCACGAATGCTAATGAGCGCATACTACGGCCTGGCGACTAAAGTCGCAGACAGTACTAAAACTAAAAGTGTTAAATGCTCTTTTAAACATTCAAATCAAAAGAAATTTCCACACATTTCACCTCTGTAAAATTATCGGATATACATATATATATATATATTTTTTATTTTTTTTGTCATCTCAGTTCTACTAAACCATCTTTTGTTTGACAGTTGAATCAAAACATTTTGATTAAAAACATTTTCTAAAAATAGGTCCTACCTAAGTTATATAAAGAAGCCACAGGGGGCACCAAACATTCCTTGGATACAGGAGAGCAATCAGGTACAAGAAGAAGATCTTCAGATGAAGTTTCATTCCCCCTGCAATACACAACATCATGAAATTAGTATACAGAAATATATATTGTAAAAAAAAGATTATAAATGTGTTAGGCTCCCATCAACACAAAATAGATAATTAAGGCGACAGGCTGCTTTGACCCATCCTGTCAGGGCCAAACTAAGCTTTTGGGATACTGCATTTCAGCAGAAAACCTTCCTCGTGAGGAAATCAAACATGATGTCTTTTGCGAGTCAGGTCAGGAGCCTTAAACATTACATCAATCAGGACGTGAAATATGAGAGTGAATAGAACATGCTTCTCATGGCTAAAATTACAAAGTTAGTACAATGATTATAATAATGGTCAGTAAAAGATTATTTCTTTAACCACTCTCAGCTTTTTTAGATGATATAATGGCAGCCTTCTATGCTTTGAAAATTAAAAAATTCTCTCTACACACATGACCAATCAGAAAGATGTAATTTCTGTGGTCTCGAAATTCAAACACCACATGTGCGGTCATCACTTCTTACTCCGATTGCGGTGGCATTGACGACATGGTGGGCTCTGTGAAGCCAGAAGAATCCTGCAGCAAGTCCACGTCGTGGCTGTCTTGTGCAGATTCAGGCACATCTTTTGTTCTCAACGCACGCAGCGACAGGCGAGATCGTTTGCGGGGAGGGCCTTCCATCTCATCCGGTATCCCCATGGTCACCTGAGCAAGATGATCTGGTGACCTTGAGCGGGTGTCACCCTCAAACAGGTGCCAATGTCACCATGCTGAGTAACAGACTAAACAGAGAGAAAAGGTGAAAAAATCCTCAGATTACAGGGTTCTACTCTGGCATTTGTGGGGTACGCTATTGTGGTGTTGCTGAGTGTCTTGACCTAACTTAACAATGCCATCTCTAGAGCTGGATCCTCCTAAAAATTTTGGTGAATTGCAAGTGCAGACTACTAGCTCCAAGGGAGTTCCGAGTAGGCTTGAGGCTTGCGCCCTGTGACGTCACGTACACCCCCC
>NW_004798241.1:75030-86664 GCF_000002075.1 Aplysia californica | reverse complement strand
TGTATAATGATGCCCTTTTATATACTTTATTAGCGCGTGCACACACACACACACATACACACGTTATATTATATTCAGTAATGCAGAGTATCAAAATAAGCATGACAAACAACAAAAAATTCAAAAACGTGTTGCACTGTTCAAAAACAAATCCATGTCCACATTGGCTAGCTTCAAAGGTCCCCTTCTGGCCGAGATGAGCTCACCCGCTTTCGAAAAGAGCCTCTCGTTGGGGACTGACGTGGCTGGAATCGCAAGAACATCTTTAGCAATGCGATTGATCCTTGGTGACGAAATCACGTTCTCTCTCCACCAAGTCAGAAGGTTGGAGTCCCGTGGCATCATGTCACTGTCCAGGTAGAGGCGGATTTCCATCTCTACTCCTGCTACTCTGGGCACACCAGTCTGTTTGCCTTTGACCGCTTGGTCAAACTGTGTCCAGAGCTTCGACACTTTCTTAGCAGGTAGTGGAGCTGTTGCTTCTTCCTCGCTTGCTGTTGTTTGTCCTGGTGGCTGTGGCAGCGCAATGGGCATGGCGGTGTCCTTTAGTTTGTCCACAGCAGAGGTGGATGATGATGTTATAGGGAAACCATCTTGCTTGAAACTGGGGTCCAAAAGCTTAGCAAGCCTCAGATGCGTCTTCTCGTCGATGTTTTAAAAACGCTGGTTCAGCTGAGAGTTTAGGCAGTTGCTGAGGGGTGATTTGTCTTGGGCTGTCAATCTGCACAAAAGGAACACCATTGGAAGATGATCTTTGCAACAGAGGTGTGTTGTTCTGTCGATATCTCTACTGTTGCCTGGAGAAATGGTTCCAAGATCTCCATTGCCTTCTGTAACACTGGCAACTCGATGGGGCTCAGACACATGTCTTGCTTGCCATTCAGACACAGGGTTGTGGTCACCTGCTCAGGCAGCTCCAAGTATGACTTGAGCATCTCGAAGGTGCTGTTCCAGCGAGTTTCCACGTCCTGTTTAAGCTTTCTCTGTGTCGTGTTTTTAGCTTTGTGGGCCTCTTTGAGAGAATTACTGGCGTTGACGCTGTGGTGGAAAAATGAAATCAAGTCTTTCACCTTGTTTTTAGCTGTGAACACACGTCTTTCTGATGGATTCCTGGACAATGAAGTTGAGAGTGTGGGCAAAGCATGGCTGATGTCAATATTTCACTAACTCAACAGCGAGCTTTATGTTGGCTGCGTTGTCCGTGAAAATGGTAGTCACTTTGTCCTTTATTCCCCAAACTGTAAAAATTTCTAAGACCTTAGCAGCGATGTTTTCGGAAGTGTGAGTTGTCTCCAGCAACACCGTGTTGAGAACTCTAGACGTTAGCTTGCAGTCAGGGGAGACAAAATGCAAGGTCACTGTCATGTAGGACGAAGTTTTTCATGACATCCAGCAGTCTGTGGTGACAGTGAGACGCTTTACTTCGTCCATCAGTCTCCTCAGCTGATCTCTTTCCACTCGATATTTTGTAGGTAGCAGTTGAGTTGACAAGGTTTTCCTTGAGACAATGTCGTAGCGAGGATCCAGCTTGTTCACCAGTTGCCGAAACGCTGTATTTTCTACCACTGAAAGAGGTTGTAGGTCGACTGTAACCAGATCCAGCACAGATGTCTTGTTCCTTCTTTCTGTCACTCCCTGGTTTATGCTTTGTGACTCTCTATGGTGTCGAACAGAGTTGTTTGTGTAGACCTACTTGGACCAGCTGTGGGCGCAGAGCTGTGAGTAGTCAAAGAAGAGGCAGCAGTGGGAACACTTGTAGTCGATGAGCTTTCACTCACTTCCTCAAATTGAGCAAGGTGGAGAGGATGTTTTTTCCTCAAATGCCTGAGCAGATTTGTAGTTGATCTTCCCGAGTAGGCCACCTCACATTTGTATACATCACACACAGCAATCTTGGAACCGCCAACACCGCCACTCTTTTGTGTTATCAATTTCCATACTAAACTTAAACTTGGCTTGGCAAACATTTCCTAAATAACAAGTTCTTAAGTTACAAAGAGTAAATTACAACAACAAACAACAGAAATGGACAATGTAGAGCAATCAGCCAATTAAACTTTATGCAACAATGCAACAAAATGAATTATATGCAGATTTCCTGAGAGAGAGAGATATATATATAGAGACCTCAATAGAGAAACAACGGATCGTAAAACGTAAAAAAATAATGTGAAAGGCAAAGAAAAAAAATAGTCTGAGGAGTCAAGTAAGTCAAGAGATGAGGAAAGTCGAGAATACAACAAGCGCAAGAGTGTAGAGCAGATCAGGAAAAGCTAGGCCAGGGCAAAATCAACTTTACTAGTCGACTTTAAGCCCAAGGTCAACACTATGACCCTCATCTCCCAGTCGCTCGTGACTCTCGACTCTCGGTTACCTAGCCTAGCCTTGATCAAGACCAGCCTCCCCTGCCCTTCAATGGGGAGTCGTCAACGCTAGTGGTGGGTGCGGCGAAGTTAGAGCAAGCCAAGAAAAAAAAGTTTTGATCAAGATCTAGGCCCTCGGCCTATTAATAGTATCAACAGATGAACAGGGTTGGGTTGATTTAAATCAGGTCAATGTAAATCAGTTGATTTTTTTTATTTAAATCATCTTGATTTTTAAAATAAAAATCAAGGATTTAAATCGCTTTTTAAAATATTTTTTTAATTCAGTTTTTACACATTGAAACATTCAGAATTCCTCTCCTTGGTTTTATAAAACAGATATAAGGTTTAGTAGACTATATAATCATGCTTAAAAGTCTGCTTTCCCCCGTCACTAAAATAATACAGTATATTCAATTCACTTTTTTTATAATTGAAATCAGAGTTAGGTTGATTTAAATCAGTTGATTTTTTAAGATGTAAATCAACTTGATTTTTTGACCAAAAATCAGTGATTTAAATCACTTTAATAAAATGTATTTAGGTTTTACACATATTTAAACATTCAGAATTTCTTTCCTTAGTTTTATAAAACAGGCTTAGTAGACTAATATAATCATGCTTAAAAGTCTGTTTTCCCCCCTGTCACTAAAATAATACAGTATTCAATTTACTTTTTCTTTCATAAGTGAAATTAGCATTTTTTATTTTTTTTTAGACAAACACAAGCGCGCGCACACACACACACACACACACCCACACACAGACTGCAGCCATGAATAATTAACAGATATTGCAGATTAAGGCTTTCTTTTGCAGTTGCTTAAATTAATCATTAGTTATTAAATAAATAAAGACAATGCATTTTGCACTAAAAGAACATGCTTTTAGCCACTAAAAATTCCAAACTGTGTCGACATTTTTTAAGAAATATAAAAAATCTGATTTAAATTTTAAAAATCTGTTAAAAATTTTTTACACGATTATTACAAAATCCCCAACCCTGCAGATGAAGTGAGAGGCTGGCTGGCCTGCTTGCCATGAAGTGCCGGCATGTCAGTCCCAGTCACCGTCACTAGATCAATTACTGTGAAACTAATGATTGTCTTGGCTGTCTTCATTTATTTTGTTGGCTTTGTTCAAATTCCAAAAACCCAACAACAACAACAAAAGCAACCAAATAGGCCTACGGTTATGATGAAAAGACCAAGGATTGTTCTTAGCAATTTTTTTCACTATTTTTTTAGGGAAGTAACAAGTAAAGCGCCAATGCCACTCGATTCCAAAACCCCACGTTTGTTATCCGAAGACCGGAGTCGAAGAGCTAAAAATAGAACTAGTCAGCCTAAAACCTATGACCCTGTCTTGGCTATGACAGCATAGGAAGTCGTAGCTTCACTCTAAAGTCAAGGTCAAAGTCAGAGTCACAGTCGAGTTAGAGTTTGACGAAAACGTTTAGTCGACTTTCCGACTTTCTCATTGGCCGACTTTGCCCTAGCTTAGGGAAAGCTCAGGGAGGTGGAATTTGTGTTAACCATCATTTATATACGATGAAGTTATTAGCTAATCAAAGAGAATACCGATTTGCTTTATTTGAATAGAGGGAGAACAGCTGTTAGACATAACAATTTAAAGAACATATATGTTGTTTTCGTTGTTGACGGGTGTTATGTCTGCGTTATAATATTACAGTAATTATTTAAACTTCATTTTAATATGCATCATGTTTTAATTTACTTTGCAGCTCATTTCAAAGTCAGATACCCCAGTTAACTCCATCAGCTCCCCCCCCCCCCCCCCCCCGTAATGTTATAAACAATAACGGACTAACCATGCATCAACTCACCCCAAAGTCAAGGACCTCAAATATTATAATAAACTCTGTCTATCCAAAGCCAATCACAGCTCAGCTGTGAGCATCCCTAATTAAGTATGTGCCACTCGTCTAACCCTACATTCAGTTAGTCTTCTCGGCCTAGATTTGTTGTTGTTATAATCGATCCAGTGGCCTAGATTTAAAACTAGTGCTACCGACAGCGGGTGAGTCGCCCCAAAAGCGTGCTGCCCACTCTCATGTAGTAAATTACATCATGAATGTGTTACCCCCATTCACATGCCACTCAGCCTGTGTCCATTCATAAATAGTGTAATAATTACCTCATCGCTCGTCAAACGCGCCGTTACTGCGGGCCCACACTACATAATACCCTGCCGACCGACCCACCCATCCCTACCCCCCTCCTCTGTCCTTCCAACCATGCAAGCTCTCAATGGCTGAACGACAGACTAGCCTACCTAACACTATAACCTTTCACCCTAGATCTAGAGACTCCCATCTATTCATGATAGCATCAAACCATCAATGACCTATGAACTGAGTTGAAGCTGGGCTGTTATATATATTGAAACTCTGAATCAATTCACTGAGTTGCGGGCAGGCCTGCTCGCACCCACCGCAATAAATATATAGTATCAACTCCTGAATCGATTCACCCACCACAATAAATATATATATATGGTATCAACTCTGAATCAATTCACTGAGTTGCGAGCAGCTAGCGAGTTGCTCTGGGATGAATCACCAGAGTTGCCGCTCGCTACTCGCTGACAGTGACAGGCTTTTGACTTGCAAATCTTCTGCTGCTCATAGAATAAGAAAGGCTGGCTATATTTTCTCTTGGCATCATAAACTGCCGTAGGCTCATTCATCATCATTGCCCTTCACCCTGGATCAGGATATATAGGCCACGAACAAACATTTTCCACCTTTCCCTATCCTGAGCTAGTCGCTTGATGTCACTCCACCTCTTCCCATTTTTCTGTACATCCATTTCCGTGACTCTTCTCCAGGTTCCGCGTGGTCTTCCCCTTGATCTTTTACCCTGTGGGTTCCAATCTAACACTTTGCTTGCTATGCAGCTGCTTGTCTTCCTGAAAGTGTGTCCAATCCATCGCCAACGTCTTCTTCTCACCTCATCTCTGACTGGGCTGTCTCGTTCTTCATAATACTTCCTCGTTAATGATCCTGTCTGTCCATTTGATCCTCAGTAGCTTCCTCAGACACTTGTTTAAGAAAACCTGGATCCTCTTTATGCACATCCGAGATGCGTTCTACGTCTCACACCCATACAACAAAACTGACTTCACATTTGAGTTGAAAATTCTAAACTCTGTTCGTAGTGAGATATCCCTGGTCCTCCAAATCCTGTTCAAAGAAATAAATGCAGTCTGTGCCTTTCCAATGCGGGACTTTATTTCAGAGCCTGTTCCTCCCTCTCTGTCAATTATACTCCCAAGATAGTAGAAGGATTCAACGTCTTCTAGTGCATTTCCTCCTTGTACTGTGACCTGCTCCTTTCGTAGTGCATCTATCCATACGACTTTTGACTTTCCGGGTAGGATCCTCAATCCAACAGACTCTGATAGGCTGTTTAAAATTGTTGTCTTTGCTTGCATGTTCCTGAGTGTGTGTCAGAAGCGCCAAGTCATTTGCAAAGTCCAGATCGTCCAACTGTGTCCATGGGGTCCACTGTACGTCGTTTCTGTGACCTCTAGTGCTTTCCTTCATTAGCCAGTCGATTGCCAAGATAAAGAGGAAAGATGATAGTAAACACGCCTGTCTCACACCGGTCTTGATGTCAAAGCTGTCAGTGAGCTGGCCATCATGTATAAGCAGGCTCATAGTACATTTTAACAATTGAGACTTAAGATTCGGGTTCATAGTAGAAAATCTTTGCTGAATCACTGAAATGCACTGAGTTGCTCACAGTGAGTTGGGAGTTGATTCCCGGAAGTGGGAGTTGCGAGCAGTGAACGGAATCGATACCGGGATCCAGCTTTAGTCACCTCTCTCTAGATAGATTTTAGAATTGTAGAAGGCCTAGCCTAGATCTAGATTCTAGGCCATCTTAGCCTGATCCTTAACTTGAAATTTAATCTTTGCCTTCCTTGCCTAAGATTATATACTATATTCTAGATCTAGGATACCAACTTGAGGTAACAGGAATCAAATTATATCATCAATATGAATGAAAATTTATAAATTTAGAATCTACCACTATCATCCTGTCCACATTTATTCTTCAATTGTTTACAGCGGAACTCGGATTCAACGAGCTCCGATTCAACGAGAACTTGGATTCAATGAGATGAGATAGATTCCCCGTTTTTTTTCTTCTTTAAAATCAATAAAAATAATCCGGATTCAACGAGCACTTAAATCAGCGAGCTCTGATTCAACGAGGTCGCTTCCTGGGTGAACAGCCCCCGCAGACCTGGCTTCGCTCATTTTTCTCCTAGAACGAACTTTATGATACTTTATCTATTCCCGGAAACCATCCATTGCACCTGCATTGTGAACCATTATTCACTTAGCCGATCGCATGCGACCAATCAGCGGCCTTTTTTATGCGTTGTTGGCATGCGCACGTGTCTACTAAACTACTTCGGTGTGTGTCGGGGTCAGATGTGCGGCCTGCACACGTGTGGTTGTGTGTGCGAGTCAGGGATAGGAGGGGGGGAGGGCCACTAGTGGTCCGGGCGTTGAACATCACAGATACAAACGTCTCACAGTCTTTTTTTTCCCTCGGCAGCTGATCATTATTACAAGGAAGAGGCTAGCCGTACTTAATGACGGCTAGCCTGCTGGGCTAGCTGTACTTATTCTTTTAATTTATGATGGCTACAATGACCATAAAAAAGGCCTACTGAATTGTAAATAAATTTTTAGTTTGCAGTACCTAAAGTATTTGTATTTGAGACGAAACCAGGTGCCTTAATGACAGTGCATATGTATTTTAAACCTCGTGTTTTCTAATGTTAATAGGGCCTAAGACTAAGATAAGTACGGCTACACAGGCAGGCTAGCCGTGTAAAGGCTAAACTGCTAGACGGCTAGGCTATACGGCTAGACTGTCAGGCTAGCCATACTTGATGGCTGAATTGTAAATGAAATTTTTAGTTTGCAAACCTGAAGTATTTGTATTTCAGACAAAACCAAGAGGTGCCTTACTGACTTGCATTATTTAAGGAAGTGGCTATCCTCACCTGGGGTGAGAATAAAAATATGATCTTCCTCTCACCCCAGCGTAGGCTATTCTCACCCGGTGTGAAACAAGACCTGTTTTTCCTCATTTCGGTATACTGTCCATCGGTGTGGATGATCAAATTGATAAAAGCCAAGAAAAAATTACATCATAGCACAAAAGTAAGCTAATTTGTTCGTCTTCAAAGATGCTATGGCTATTTCACTTTTCGAATCGAGCCGAACTACGCGGATCGCCATTTTGTTTTGCCCGGAAGTTTTCGGAAGATCTACTCCTCCCCCCTCTCTCTCTCCGTCTCTTTCTGAATACTGTCTATCAGTGTGGACGATCAAAGTGACCAAAACAAAGTTTAAAAATGACGTTAAAACACAAAAGTAAATTAATTTGGTCGTCTACAAAGATGCTACGGCTACTTAACTTTCCGAATCGAGCCGAACTATGTGGGTCGCCATTTTTTTTTGCCTGGAAGTTCTCGCGCTAGATCTAGTAGTACTACTTACTCCTCTCTCTTTCTCTCTTTCCACTGCCCACAGACCTGACCATCAATGATTTATTTATATATAGAGGCACCAGCCATCAATGTCCATGTGCTGTTTTAGCCTCTTTTTCCTGTATTCGGATTTATAATATCTTTTTGCCAATTTATTGGTTCCGCTTCTATGTACATCATATCTATGGTTCTCAACCTGGAAATCGCCTATAATTCGCTGTAATTGCCTCCCCCCTCCCTTCTCATCACCCCCCCCCCCCTTTTTATAGTGTCATCATTTATGTTACCGTCTATTTTTATCGATAACACGTTTATGGATTAAGGGCAGTATTAATGATAATTAAGAAAAAAACAACCATCAATTAAATAAATAAATAAATACATAAATAAATACATAAATAATAAATAAATAAATAAATAATGGTAATGATTTTATCATAATACAAATATTGATAATGAGAAGAAGAAAAAGACGAAGAAGAAGAAGTAGAAAGAAGAAAAAGAAGAAGAAGAAGAAGTCTGCCCACAGTCTGCCATTGTACAGTGGAACTCGGATTCAACGAGGTCGCCGGGGCTGACCTAAAATCTCGTTGAATGCAAGTTTTCGTTATAGCAAACTCGAGGTTTTGGGTAGATAATTACAGGCACTGAGCAAGTAATGTATAAAGAGAAGTCACAAGTAGTGCCTGAAATGCCTGCATGATATTATGAGCTGGGTAAAGAGAGACAGATTCGTTCAAATGCACACTGTACATTTGTGTCATCTTGATTGTTTACCAAAAAGCTGTGTTTTGCTGTTTAGAGCCTAGCATACGGCAACTTTAGATTCCATGGACAAGCGCACAATTCATTCATTTTGTAGATCTACGTCAAGACTAGATCTAGCTGATCATTTTGGAATAGTGATCAGTTGCCGAGAGGGAAAAAAGACTGTGACGCGTTGCCGTTAGTTAGTTATAATCTGCGACATTCAACGCCCGGATCGCTAGTGCCCCCCACCCCCATCCCACTCCCCCCCCACCCCTCGACACGCACAGTCACACGTGTGCAAGCCGCCCATCCGATCCTGACACACGCCAGAGTAGACACCACGTGCATGTGCCAAAAACGCATGTGTTGGTATGAAAAAGGCCGCTGATTGGTCGAATGCAATCGGCTAAGCGAATAATTGAATAAAATGGTTCACGATGCAGGTGCAATGGATGGTATTCAGGAATAGAGATAAAGTTCGTTCTGGGAGAAAAATGAGCGAAGCCACGTCCTGGGGAGCTGTTCACCCTGGAAGCGACCTCGTTGAATCCGAGCTCACTGATTTAAATCTTGAAGTGCTCGTTGAATCCGAGTTATTTTTATTGATTTTAAAGAAGAAAAAAACGGGGAATCTATCTCACCTCGTTGAATCCGAGTTCTCGTTGAACCCGAGCTCGTTAAATCCGAGTTCCAATAGGTCTAGATCTAATCTAGTCTA
Organism: Aplysia californica; assembly: GCF_000002075.1. Taxonomy (NCBI): domain Eukaryota; kingdom Metazoa; phylum Mollusca; class Gastropoda; order Aplysiida; family Aplysiidae; genus Aplysia; species Aplysia californica. Next base: position 77,298 of record NW_004798241.1, on the reverse strand, counting down.
GGTACTTTCTGTTTCGAAAGTGGCTATTCTCACCCGCCCGGAAGTTCTCGCAAGATCTACTCCTCCCCTCTTCTCTCTCTCTCTGTCTCTTTCTGAATTACTGTCTATCAGTGTGGACGATCAAATTGACCAAAACAAAGTTAAAAAATGATGTTAAAGGCCACCTCTATTCTCACCCGGAGTGAGAATAGCGCAGGCGAGTCTTGTGGCTATTCTCACCCGGTGCGCGTTCACCAAATTTTGCGTTCACCCTAAACCACAGAATTCTACACTGTGATAACAGCAAAATTGTAGAATTCTGGGCGCTTTTTCGGTAGTTCCCACCCCGCATTTGTTATTCGCCGGTTTTGGCCCCAAGAGTAGGGGGGTTTCAGGGGGGGCTTGCCCCCCTGACCTAATAAAAACAAGGTGGGTGGTTTCAGGGGGGCATGCCCCCCTGAATTTTACCACAATTTAATGTTTTGCAGTTGTTAGGTTTGACATCTTAGCTTGCCGCGAATCAAACGTATATAGATGTAGGTCAGGCTCTATCAAATAAGGGGGGTGGGAACTACCGAAAAAGCGCCGAATTCTGTGCCGTGAACAAACGTTCCATTACAACTATAGCCTACTAAAAGCGTACAATTTTGTCTGTGGGCAGTGGAGAGATAGAGAGAGAAAGAGAGAGAGGAGTAGTGCGAGAATTTCCGGGCAAAACAAAATGGCGACCCGCGTAGTTCGGCTCGATTCGAAAAGTTAAATAGCCGTAGCATCTTTGTAGACAACCAAATTAATTTACTTTTGTGTTTTAACATCATTTTTTAACTTTGGTTTGGTCAATTTGATCGTCCACACCGATAGACAGTATTCAGAAAGAGACAGAGAGAGAGAGAAGAGGGGAGGAGTTGATCTTGCGAGAACTTCCGGGCGGGTGAGAATAGCCACTTTCGATGTTAAAACACAAAATCAATTTAAGTAAATTAATTAAAGTTAAAGCTTCCTTCTAGAATCTAGATCTAGATCTAGATCTAGAATCTAGAATCTAGATCTATTTCAATATAGAATTGCTAGATCTAGATTAGGTAAATTATACTAGAATATTATAGGCCTAGAACTTCATTTTAATCTGCTTAATCTATACTATTATTGAGGCTAGATCTACTTACATATTTTAAGACTGCAAGCATCTAATCTCCTGATTCTCCCGCCCACCATTATTTCAACTTTAACTTCAACTCAACTTGTAGAGACAAAATAAGTGACACATGATCGATCATTAGCTTATTATCCCAATAAACAAATGAATAATAACAATGCTTTACTTTGTTTCTCTTTCAAAAACCCAAAACAACGTTTAAATTTATCAACAAAACGTTGCTATGAAATTAACAGTCGTAAAGCATTGGTATCATAAACTCACGTTTTGGCTTGACAATGACAAGAATCTTCGCAACAGCCTTCAAAAATATAATATTGTGGAATCAATTCATCAAGTTCTTAGAGGTTACTCTCTTCCGACAACAAAAGTACTGGAGTATCTCCGGTCACACATAGGTGTGTAGAGGCAATTATACGTGGGCTTTCGGATAGCTTTTCCTGTGGCAGATAGACACACACACCACACAGACACACACACACACACACACACACACACACACACACACACACACACACACACACACACACACGTGTGCGGGTGCGCGGGTACGGGCACAGAGAAACATACAGACATACACGAAATAAGATAAACTAACTCTTTTATTATATTTCAAACGATATTAGATTATAGAAATTATTTCCTCTGCAATTAGTTAATTGTTAATTAATCGTTGCCCCTATGTCAACTCTTAGACATAGCCCCCACCCCCCAAATCAGGGCACTGCTACTGACTGAAGTTGTCTTTAAGCCATTCCCAAAGGGGTTCTTATTAAATATATTATGCACAGTAGAAATTGTAAATGGGCTGATCTATCAATGTCATGCTCATACTGTGCCTGGACAAGTTAGAGGGAACTGTTGCCTTTTCTTTCCTCATCCTTACGATCGTCATTTTCCTCTACTTCTTTTGTACGTTTGTCACTAACTTGTGAACTGCTATTATTTCCGAGGTGCCTTGATAGTCGAGGCAAGTTGAAACAGACTTTGTGCTGTTCAGGCTAGAGAGGTGAGCAGAGTAAGCCTGATTCCACGTTTGGACTTCTCTGTTGACATCCACCCCTTGGCAAGCGCCGTAAAAACTTACAAAAACTAAAGACATGGAAACAAACTGTTAATCCAATGTACATCCG
>NW_004798241.1:69734-72128 GCF_000002075.1 Aplysia californica | reverse complement strand
CACACACACACACACACACACACACACACACACACACACACACACACACACACACACTCACAAACATACGCACTCAAAAACACATATATACACACACGCGCGCCCAAACCTACATAAACACGTGCACACACATTCTCACTATATTAACATAATACATAAAATTATTATACTCGGCCAGCTTTATTCGGACAGTCCGAATAGTCATTTCGTTTATACTCTGGCTGTACCTTGATGTTGCCCGAAGTTTAAAAATCTCAGTAGAGTTCGAATTTTTGCCTTGTGTCACGTCAAAGTTCCTCTGAGACCATTGACATCTCGAAGAATATTTTTTTTTTAATAATAAAAAAAAGAAGAACTTTTATAAAGACCAAAGTTTTGAACTTGTATTACACACTCTGCCGCTACTTCAGCTTCCTTTATTCTATACATGTGCAGGATATAGACCACTATTGCTTCACTACTTCTTCATGAAAATCAGAAACATGAAAATGTAACCACCCAATCATCGTGTTAAAGCCTTGCACTACCCACTCATGCAGCATGTCAATTTAAAGCTAAATAAATCCTGCATCATCTGACACAATAATATTTCACTTATGTTCAGGGATGTTCGAGATATGGTCACTTAAAATTGACCTTAAAAATTCAGGCATGACAAAATTGGGCGAAATCAAAGAAACGTAAAAGTGTGTTCGCGCGTGTATTGAGGTTCATCAACGTTAGCAGAATGGATATGTATTGAATATCAAATGAAAAGAAAATATTGTTGTCTCTGCAATGAACAGCTTCTTCTGAAGTACATTTTCAAACAAGTTAGAAAACAGATTACTTACAAATACCATGCTGAACTTAGACTTAACATTGCATGTGCTCATTAGTATGATTTTGTTTTTGTTTAGGAGCCATTGGTCTTCTTGTAGAGCACAAACCTTTTAGCACATGGCTGTGTAAGCTAGATTTTGGACTACTCATCTGTCAGTGAGAGCAGAGGCCATGAAACTGTCTTTGTTTGGGTAGACTGGGACGGAATGTACAAAATCGTCTGCATGCGAATCATCGGACGGCTTACTTTAGTTGACTACATCGCGCAAGTGTTGGAATGTCATGTCTTACCCTCATTTCCATCATGGTGTCATTCAAGTAAACATCTCCATTCATGGTAAATCCCTTTCTCATTGGGCCAATATTATTCACGAGACTATTCTTGGAAAACTATATCATATCAACGTTGGAGTGGTCACCAGTAAATAGCCCGATATAAATCCTTCAGGTATGTGAAATCCCATGAAACAGCAGCTGAAGAAAACTGACGTTGCTCCCAATTCAGGCCCTTCGTTTGCAACCGTCTGTGACATCTGGGATGGAATGACTGATAATTGTCCAAAATTTAGCAGAGCCGATGCCCTATGAGTGTGTGCACTACACAAAACCAATGGCTCCTACGCAAAATAACAATGAGCACATTTAATGTTAAGTCCAAGTTTTTGTGGTATTTGTGATTGCTTTGTTTTCTGTTTTGTTTGAAATTGAAACTATCGACATTAAATATTGTTTCTTGCAGAGAAACAAATCCATTCTTGGATATGCAATGTATGTCCATTCTATCAATATTGATGGCCCCCAATACACGCGTGAAGACAACGTTTCTGTGATTTTACAGAAGTTTGCCAAGCCTGATTTTTTAAGGTCAATTTTGAGTTACCATATTATTATCTCGAGCATCTCTAAACATAGATGAAATATTATTGTGTCAGATGATGCAGAATTTATTTAGCTTTAAATTGGTATGCTGTATGAGTGGGTAGTGCAAGGCTTTAAACCGATTATTGGGTGATTACATTATCAAGTTTCTTTTGGAACCCACTGTATAATACACGTGCGGGTGTGTTGCACCCTGTTGTCGGTCAAAAGGATATAAATAGGTTGCCGTGAAAAGGGTTAATTTGTAAAGCCCAGGTTACTCTCAGCGATAAATCGCATTACATTCTTCGTATAGTTAAACTGTCAGATTTATCAAACTCCTTTTTCTGTTGACACATTCCAATTTATAGTGTCCAATTCCCTTTAAATTGGGGGAGATTCCTTCTTCTTGCGCCAGATGACTCTTCGCAACAATTTGCCTGCATTCTGTGAGTTCTTACTTAACAAACTTAAAAAAGAGGCCCACGAAGTTGTTAGTTGCAAAATTCTAATGACACAAGCTCTCCCTACACCCTCTCTTAATAATTTGTGACTATAGTCTCTGGACTTAATCGTCCACAGACATTCGAGGGATCTGTAGGCCTCTAGCCTACATCTCAATAAAGAGAATAACAGTGTTTTTCGACCAAGTCACCATACTGTACACTATACTACTGTACTACTGTACAGTAGTAGTAGTAGATAGTAGAAATC
>NW_004798241.1:64385-65926 GCF_000002075.1 Aplysia californica | reverse complement strand
CATGAACGCACCCGTCCTTTCCTCTCCACCTGTCTGTCTGTCTGTCTGTCTGTCTGTCTGTCTGTCTGTCTGTCTGTCTGTCTGTCTGCCTGCCTGTCTCTTTCTCCCAATCTATCTGTCTCTCTTTATCTATCCATCTCTCTATCTCTCTATCTCTCTATCTATCAAACTATCTCTCATGGCAGCAGCTCTTCGCTCTCTTTAAAAACTTCTCTGAAAAACTTGCGCGTCATGGGCCGCGCTCTTATGACCAATTCAACGCAATAAACACTCAATCTGATTAATTATAGATAAGATGGATTTGCTGGGGTTTAGTATTATTGTTATGACTGTAAACAACCGAGCGATGCCGTGCGCCAGCTAAACTAGGACGTGTCGTATGCTAAGAGAGAAAAAAAGACGAGAAATAACAAAGTGTCTGGATGGGGCCCAACAGTTTAGCGTGTCAGCCAAGTTTGTTCGCCAACTGCGCCAGTGAGGCAGACCTTTCTCCACAGAGAACCCGATGAACTAGGGTCATTCCAATCTTTGCAGTGTAACCTTTCCAAGTTACTTCAAATCAAATTATCCATGTTTAAAAAACACTTGTTAGACCTATAGAAGTATTAATGATTACAAGCAGTAGCTTTTTATAGCGCCCTTTCCCCAACTGGGCTCTGGGCTCTGGGCGCTGTGCATCAATAATGGAATTGGTCATTTAGTTAATGGAGTTTAATAGCGGTGGGGTAAGCTCACGTTTTGCCTTCAAGAATATTAATATACCAGCAGCGTTGTTTTGAGCGCGTTGCAGTTCCTAGATTTGTACCCCTGGTAGGCCAGAAAAAGTGATTTACAGTAGTCTGGTGTTAGTTGGAAGGGGGGTGGGGGTGTTTAATTTTCTATTATATTCTATTTGTTTTGGTTTTGGTTTTAGTTGTTGTTTTTTGTTGTTGTTTTTATTAGTGTTGTTTTGGGGGGTTTTCATTACGCTGATGTGCCTCAGCTGACCGATTTTTCTGAGCTCTAAATAAGAAATTTTGCTAAGGATGTATCGCAAACTTAGTTTTTGAGAGCTAGATCTAGAAGCCAAAACATGAGATTGGGTTATCCCGAATAGAGTTTGAATTATTTATACCAGGGGATTCCCCAACATCATACGTCTATTTTCCTAGAAGTCTGTTACAGAAATATTGTCTATAGACGTTTCATTTTGATATATTTCCGAAAGACCCTTTATTTCATTCTCATTCAAAAGTTTTAACATTCCATCACTTTATTCCTGTTTTGAATCTTAAAAATACGGTTCTTTTTTTTTTACTATTTGAGAACATTTTTGTGCTTTTAATAAATGCAACTCTAGAACTTGTTATTTTTCTCAGTCTATGGGGGGTTTTTTTGGTGTAAACTTCTCATCACTACAACGTGGGTCCCAGAACAGATTATATCTTCAAATTTTAAAGTGCAGAATTCTTAAGTGAGTCATTGTATCAGATTGTGTCAAAAGTCAAACTGTCCTGAAGTCGACACATTTTCAATTTCAGGTTGCTTAATTTATATATATA
>NW_004798241.1:62432-64213 GCF_000002075.1 Aplysia californica | reverse complement strand
TATATTTTAAACTAATTTCGTCTAAGTCTAAAGGGTTGTTGCAAACAATGATTTCAGAAAATATTTGAATTATTCAGTGGGGACAATGATAAAACATGTTATAAATAAACACAATTGAAATAATTGCCAAGAGTTCTGTATGATTGTTTTCAGTTCTGAAACATTCACCCTTCGTTTTTCTTCGCTGAAACTTTGCTCTCTCTAAGGTTGAGATATGTTAGTTTGCCATCACATCAGAAAACCCAGAGGCGTTGTGAGCAAAATTGTTCTGATAAAAAGTGCATCATTTGCCACCCATACGTCTGCAACTGACGTCATTAGCGCCATTCATATTTCACTGAAACCGGAAGAGGCTCGGGATAGCTGTTTACATACTTCTTTGACAGTTGCTGCGATCCCACCCAGTCGCGTAATGTAATGCATAACAGCTGCGTGGTGACGTTGCCGCAGTGGGCGGGGCTATTTCTGCTCGGACCGTTAGCGGAGCGAGATATAAACAGCGGGCCTTCCCTTGCGATCCAGAACCACATCCTGACAGGAAAGGGAGAGAGAGAGTGTGAAAGAGCGTGCAAAGAGTGAAAAAAAGGTCCGATTGGAGAAACACTACGTTCTCTTATGAGTAACATCGTACGGAAACTGAAGACAGGCTTTGAGGGCCCACAGCAGAAGGCTCAGGGTGAAATCTGATGCAATCTTTATCCTGAGAACTTAGTCGCGTGCATGCGTGTTATCTTGTTGAGACACGCGTCGATGCTTGAGCACTTTCTCCAAGAAAATCATCCTTCAAAACTGAGCTCTTGAACATTAACCTTCACAGGAAAACCCGTTTGGGGGAAGACAGGAAAGTAGCAACTTAGAAGTCGAGTGTTGTGCATTGTCTTTCACGAACTTCGCATCAAGACACTTGAGCCAAGTGTTTTGGACAAACAATTGGAGAAAGAAGAAGACAAAAAGAGCTCGTGTACTGTGATTATTTAAAATATACATGTAATTTACCACATAATATACATATCAGCTCATTTTGTTTCCTGAGCCTGAGTCTGTTTGGTGAAAGTGTGGTTAACTACAGTGCTCTTTTCAAAAGGAATTGAAAAGAAAGACAATAAAGGTCACAGTGGTTACATTTCTGAAAATTTCCCGTCGAGTCCCCAAAACACGAGCAGCATGAGGAGAGATAATCTGGCCGTTCTGTCAGTGGCTGTGTTGTGCCTTGCGGTGTGTGCACGGCTGGTGAACGCCACCTCGGACCCCGCGGCAAACGCCTGCGAGTCTGTGTGCTGGGATGAGAATGCTCTGGCTGATCAGTGTGAGGTAAGATAAAACGTTGACCATGCCAAAGTGAGACATGATAAAAACGCTGATCAATTCAGGGTAAGATAAAACATTGACCAATATTGGAAAGATAAAACGTTGATCAATGCGAGGTAAGATAAAATGTTGACTAATGTGGGGTACGATAACCACCGTTGGTTAATGTGGGGTAAGATAAAACGCTGATCAACGTTGGGGTAAGATAAAATGCTGATCAATGCACTGTGAGATAAAACATTGACCAGGTGAGATAAACAGCAAGGTAAGAATAAACTTTGTTCAATATGGCGTAAGATAAAACGCTTATCCGCAAGGGCAAAATTCCTACGCAGAAATGTAGATGTTTTTTCTCCCTCATCGACATAATTTCAATCATTAAGGAGGCGGGTTTCGTTCCTGCCCGTCTGGACCAATCCGTGCTGAGAGGGAGACGTTCCTGCAGAAAGGGCGAAATACTTGATTACCCCCCC
>NW_004798241.1:33757-59742 GCF_000002075.1 Aplysia californica | reverse complement strand
AACTCCCAGTGGAGCATAGGCCATCAACAACATTTCTCCTGCGAAGCCTGTCCTGTGCATCCTTTTCTAGCCGTTTCCATGATGTCCCCGCCTACATGTCATCTTTGGTCTTCCTTTCTTACGTTTTCCTTGTGAATTCCACGTCAACAAAGCCTGTCTGATGATGCTGTTGGGGGTCTCCTCAGGATGTGCCCAATCCATTTCCACTTCTTCACCTGTATGTCTTCATTCACTAGCCTTGGGCTTGTTCTTTCCCACAGTTGAGCATTTGTAACTCGATCGTGCCACTTGAACTCAAACGGCACATATTATATGACCATAATATTGTGTTGCAAGTATTTGGTTTTTTATAAGACTTTTTACAGCGCTCGCAACTCCATAAGGTTATATTATGAGCGCGCGTCTGTGTTGCATTGCGAGTGCCGTAAAACTCTTACAACGAAATAAACAAATAAATAAACAAATAAATGATAATTAAGAATAAAATGCTCTAACTCTAACCTTTTTCCTCCCTATTTTCTCTTTTCCAGGATTCGACGCAGGAACAATGGCACCCTCGTGTCTCCTCGGGAAGACTCGTAACTCGTAACAAACACGTTGGGGGGAAATAACATTTCAGTGGACGCGCCATCACTACCATCGATGAAGAACCAACACGACTGTCCTTGAAAAACAAAACCAAAACCAACCCCCGCTACAACTAACTGACTCTTGTTTTTCCTGCACTTGAGACGAGTACTTGGTGCGAGGAGACGATGGATACGCAATACTGTTGCTCTTGGAGAGAGAGATGAGGGATGTGTGCATTTGTCATGCACAAGTACCTTGTGACTAATGATATTGTATTTTTGTCGGAGTTAGATTGGGAACGGATTTTTTTAGGGGTGAGGGGGGGTGAGAGAGAGGGTGAGAGAGCGGTGGGGAGGGGGGAGAAGAGACAGACAGTGGGAGAGAGAGAGAGTGAATGTGTGTGTGTGTGTGTGTGTGTGTGTGTGTGTGTGTGTGTGTGTGTGTGTGTGTGTATGTGTGTGTGTATGTGTGTGTGTGTGTGTGTGTGAGAGAGAGAGAGAGAGAGAGAGAGAGAGAGAGAGAGAGAGAGAGAGAGAGAGAGAGAGAGGGAGAGACAGACAGGCAGACAGACAGAGAACCGAAGGGTCGGGAAGAGTACAATGCGGCAATGTCTTACAAACACATTTTAAAAAAAGGGAAATCAATGTGATACATGCTCTAAATTGCGCGATTTCAGTCCAGAATTATAAAGTTTTGGGTTTTTTAATTAATTTTTTTTTTACGCCAGTGTGTTCACCAGACACTCGCCTAATGACGCAAGGTCGGCAGCAGCTTTTATCTCCTTATCATTTCAGTGGACCTATTCACAACTAAAGGCCCTGGTAGCTAAAGTGTTTTGTACTTTCAGCTTCGTAATTTTCACAACAGGGAGCCTGAGCCATGGTAATTATTTAGGCTTACTCCTACTCTTACTTCGCCTCAGCGGTGGGTGATAGATTTAGTCCAAATAATCACCGGCTTTACTGTTTGTGCGCAGGCGTGCGGCTGTTAATGTCTGTTGCTACACACTGTTGTTTTGTTTTTCCGACTTTGGCCGATAGTTTTTGCTTTTATTATTAAATGTTATTAAAACTTATTAACAGAAATACAGACTATGTTCGTTTTGATCTTTGACTCTATTACGAAATGTACGGCTCTTGCAACGTAATTAGACCATATAAGTGCCGAAGATTAGAAGTGTTACTAGAGAGGAGAGTAATTTATAAAGAAAAGAAGTAGAGATAAGGACTATCTTTAAAAATATATTTTACAATTCTGACTTGCAAAGTAAAACCAAGGCGTGCTGTGAACTTACATAAATACAACCAACTTGTGTCTCGCACTCTTGTATGACTTTATGCAGTTGCTTGAGTCGTGATACTTTTACCAAAAAGAGATATAATATAAGGGCCATAGATGTTTGATAGGAAACAACACGCATTTTTGTTGCTTCTGTGAAGCTGCACGATTTAAGAAAAAGGGATGTCTGTAGCCTATTGTTTGACAAAAGAGGAGAACTGACGAGAGGGGAGATAGAAAGTCGACAGACAGACAGGGGAGGAGGAAGTAAGAGTAAAAAGAGGGGGGGGGGAGAAGGTGAGAGGAAGAGTTAGTAAGTTAGCAATGAGAGAGATAGAGGGGGGGGGGAGGCAGTAATTGAGTCTCCAAGAAAAAGGAAGACGGATAGACAGAATGAGCAAATGGAGGACAAAGAGGTAGGAACTACCAGTGGCGCCCTCCACCCTCCTACGGTCATTGCTTCAGGAATTTCAGACAAAACTGCCGAACCAGCAGATGCAATCGGTTAGTTTGGTCTCCTTATATATGGACTTAACTTTAATTTTAGTTTTAGTAAGAGTTTTACAGCGCTTGCAACACAAGTAGGTCATAAGTATAATATAAGTGCCGAAGATTAGAGGCTACTAGACAGAGTAACATAGACAAAATAGAAGGAAGAGAGATAAGGACCATAGACGTTTGATATGAAAGAAGGAACGAACCACACCAGAGCACCCTCCAACCACCCACAGACGTACACTTAACTAAAACTAAAACGCCCTTTTCAACCTGTACAATTTCGACGAGGTAAGACCTCCTGCTCAAAGCACGACTATCTCCAATACGACCCCTCGTAGTAGATGGAAAGCCATAGAAATTGAATATGACAGAATGCCCACTAACGTGTGTGGAGTTGTGGTTCGATACCCGTGTTGAAAAAAAAAGGGGGGGGCGGATTCGTTTTGTTTGTTTATCTACCAACAAAAAATCCAGAATCTCCGTCTTTTTTCCCCCTTTGGTAAGTCGTTCGTATCTCTCTCAGCCTAGATCAAAGCATCTCGCCTTCTAATAACTGGCCTTAATACGTACTAAATATAGTGTCGATGGGGGTGCAAAATACCTACAATTACCAGAGACAATCAAGGTTCGGGGCAACTTTACTGGTATGAAACTAAAGGTTGCCTGTACTGTACAGCAGCTCAGCATGGCTCAGCTCCACAGACCCCTGCTAAATAATTGGAGCAACCAAAAGCACATTATAATATAATTCATTCAAAAGGAATGTTTGACATAAAATTCACAAAGAAGAAACTTATTTTCGAAAACGGAAAACGCTTTTATGAAAAAAAAAAAAACTACCTATAAATATATACATAAATATGTCTGTATATTATGTAACTTCTCTTTGTCGCATCCTTTGCTTTATGAGGCCCTCAGACTCGCAACCGTAAGGTCATGGGTTCGAATCCCATCAGGGACCCGACGTTGTGCCCTTGGAAAAGGCACTCTACACGAATTGTCCTCACTTCACCCAGGTGAGAATGGGTATATAGACAGTGAAAGATCTTGTCAGTTTAGTAGTGTTTGGGCGCTCTATCAGCTGCTTGCACTGTATGCTTCCCGGGAAGCTGAGAATGTTTTTGAGCGTTCAACGTTCTGCTGGGGTAATAATAATATAGTGTAGTGCGCATAGAGCTTGTTGTAGAGCGGGGTTATGCGCTATACAAATGCTATTTATTATTATTACTACTTAGCCAGGCATTACATGTAAATACACCGTAATTTACAGTAATACATACACCTGTCACCACTACCCGGGTAATCCCCACCACCCACCAAAATTACCAAATCGCCTACTGCCACTAGTGACCGATATCGCCCACGATAGTCGTTAGTCAGCTTTGGCTTATGGTGTTGTGGAGTAGGAACTATCTTGGACTTTCCTCATTTGGTGTGGGAAAAGAAAGACACTTATGAACTGGGCCCAACCTCGCGCATAACCAGACCTGTTGCAAGCTTCAGCCTGTGACTACGTCAGGCTGGGTGTGTTCAGCTGATATAACGCTCAGTTGTGGGGCCAAAGACTGGTTCGAATTCACAAAAAGGTGTTCATAAACTTTGGTTGAATGGGGTACTTTCAAGGTTGTTCCATACCTTCTAGGTATTGTTTTAACCAGTACACGTAGTTCATTGTCAACAAATTTCTAAAATCCAAACAAGGACCAAAGCAACTCAAATTTACGAGGCATCAGTCTATGACAGTGATTCACAGGTTCTGAACTTGGGGGTACTGAACCTCACAAGCTTCATATGTGCATTCACCAAACCCTTTTAGTTTTAGTACGTTTTACGGCACTTGCAACACAATAAGGTCATATAAGTCCAGAAGATTAGAGGTCTTTCAAGGGAGTTACAAACACAAAAGGAGGAGAGATAAAGACGAGAGATGTTAGATAGGAAAGATGGAACAAACCACACCAAAGTTCCCTCCAACCACCCACCCCGGGAGTTCAATCAAACCCATGTTAAGAACCATTGCATAGCTGCTAACGTTTCAAAACCAAACAAACAGACTCCACTCACTTCACCGTCATAATTCACAAATTCATTTGTGGTAAATCATTTTCAGAGATGCCAACCACAGAAAACCGAAATGAGTATTGGGAAATATGAAAATGTGTATTTTCAGGTGAAAATGTGTATTCCCCAAGACCGACCGACCGACCAACCAGTAGGCTAAAACAGCACCTGGACATGGATGGCTGGTGCCTCTATAAATAAATCACTGATGGTCGACCAACCAGTAATAGTAAAATGTTCAGGGTGTCCAGCAATATTTCCTGAAAAAAAATTACTAGCTCACCAGCTCGGAAAAGGGAGCATACATGCGTACAATATACATACCCAGTCAACAACATGTCAGTGTTCAATGTTGTACTGGGGTCTTGTTTGACTTAAGTATTTCAGTCTATTATATAATATTTTCCTCTCATTATTATTATTATATAAAAAATAAATCCTGCTTTGAGGGTTCGGAAGGGCCTAGAACAAGAATTTCGACTATCAAGAACCAGTCTGGGTGTCATGATTCATATTATGAACTGACAGACTCAAATTATTGCTCAAACTCAATAACTCGAATGGCTCAAGTAGACCCATGCACTGTGAGAGTTGTAACAACTGTGGTAGGGCAAGATGCAGTGACACTGAAAATCTGCCAGTCTTGAACAGAAAGCTACAACATACACTGTAGGTATAATTTACTATCACCAATCCAAGTAGGTATAATTTACTATCACCCATCCAATGAAACGCGAACACTTTATTTCAATAACACAGACTTGCAAAGTATGAGGGGTCCTGATTCCGCACATGGCCTGCACCAACGCGCGCTTTGCAGAAAGCTCTTATCAAAATTCTGAAAAGTGCTTCCAAGTTTTTGTCCTCTGGTGTTGCCTTAAACCCCGGATAGTATCTTAAACCCAAAAAAAAATCAATAATCTCCTCCCCTATTCCGTAGTCCTATACTTCGCAAGGCCGTTACTCCCACAAAGACGGTCTTTGCTCACACGATGCCGCATTTATTTGTGATGCGATTGCGCACAGGTTCAGTGACCAGTCACGATGGTGAGCCAGACAATCTAAAAATCGGACGACGCTTGTATTTTCTTTTCTGCTTTTTTCTCCTATAAAGTGACAGCACAGCGACGAGTCAGAGTATTTATTACATTTTATTTGAACGACGACATTGCGTTTATACTGTGCAACCTGCTTGCCACAAATGTTGCGTCATCAGACAACTGCTGGCAAACTTCTCGGTGGTGACGAAAGCGAAAGTAGATCTTGATTTTACCGATCGAGCCTCGGTGTCACATACGCTTCCGCCTGCCGCCATAGCTGCCTTTTCGCGTGAAAGTGAAACGGACTCTCCAGACGGGGAAAAGATGAACGAATATAATATCACCATCGCGACCGGCAATACTGACCACATCGGACTTGGTTTTCAAATATTCCAGTTCTGCGATACTGATACTATTTAGACAAAAGATGGGACCTGAGATAATTAAGTTTACTCGCCCAAGCTGAATCTCGTAGTTTTCGCATTCCAGGATGCGTATTTTTTCATGAAAAGTCGTATTCGCATATTTTCGGCCAAAAATCGTACTAAAATACGTAAAATCGTACTGGTTGGCATCTCTGCATTTTCCTTAGGCATCAGCGAGTCCATGAAGAGCAATACTAGAAAACAAAGAATACATATTTCTGATACGAAAAAGCACTTTTGTACCTAGACCCTCAAAAAAGTATTTAAATTCACACTTTTTTTTTTTAACATGAAGCTATACCACCCTCCAGTCGACACAAGAACTGACATTGTACAAAGAGATCGCAAACATTTTTTCCACAAATCTTTTTTTATTGTCATCAATTCCATCCCGTGCTTTCAGTCAGCACTTCACAGTTTGCGCCAACTACTGTACAAGACAACAGCACCAACGGCGAGCCCAGAGCAACAAGGTCCTGTCTCAGTTACACTCACTTTTCACACATCTCAGTTCCAAGTTTTCTTGCATTATTTATCCTTCGAATGAAGGACAAAATTAATGTGGTTTGACCTTAGAAAATAAAGGAATGTTTTTAGTTTAGTCTTATTAAGCACTTTACGGCACTTGAGACACAAATGGGTCAAAGATTAGGTGTCACTGGAGAGTAACAAAAAAAATAATTTTAAAAAAAGAAAAAAAAAGAAAAAAGAAAGGAGGACAAGAAAGGATGACAGGTGTTTGATACGAAAAAAGGGTAAAACCACACAATAGCAACCCCCCCCAACCACCCATTAAAAAGGAATGGGAGTTCCAACTTTGACATATGACATTTATATATAATAGAGTACCGAAGGAGGCTTCAGACACTAAACCTTGTTGTTCTGGGCTCGTGCAATGTGGACAACACACACACACACACCAAGGTACAATCTGTGGACAACACAGAGCATGGCAGGGTCCACGAGAGCAAGCAGCAGGACAGGAGATGAGCAGTCAATGAGAGAGTGATCCCACGAGGCAAATACAGTCAAACCAAACCCATCGCAAATATCAAGACATTCACTCACATAAACGCGGAATACGCATACTCAACTGTATACCATATCAAAAAGTACCATACCAAAACGATTTTCTGATAAATAACTGCAAGACTACTCATATAGGTGTAACTCTATAGCACATGAATATTTCCCCAAGAAACAGGGAATGTCAACAGAACAGAACATAGTCAATATCCTCACACTTCCTCTTCTCCTTCAGCTTGTGCAGGCATCAGCAGCAAAATCTCGCACCTCACACTTGTCCACCAATTCTTACAGGACACACACACGCACAGCCACCCGACAGATGATTTTCATCCTTTTCATCTCCAAGGGTCAAACGAGTGCAAACAGAACATATAGCACTTGACCCGTTTCCTTTTACAAGCTACACAAGACTTTTCCCACACACTCTGTCTGGTCCAACAATGATTCCGTCCTTCTGCCACTCATTCATCCTTCCTTCATTTTACCATCAATTTCAAAATCTGAACTTTAAATAGCACAAGAGCAGTGTAAGAAAGCAGTTAAATTACAAGAATCCTCTTTGCATGGAATTTTGAACTCACAAACCTCTCCCTAGGGATGTAAATTGGATTGGCCCCACTCAAATCACCGACGGTGACACACACAAAGATTGGGTAACAACCCCTATCAGGACATAGTTAACATTAGCAACTAGACACTCCAGTCGAATATAAAAAAGTTGCTGAGATGTTTCCAGCCTATTTCTCGCTCCTCCTTTCCTAACTATGTGTGTAAATCACTTGCCTCACATTGACAATACCAATAAATTTCTGAGACGAAAGCCTTTATTCTTTATTCTTGTACGTTACAAAGACAGGAAGGTCACATGTTCATACTAGTCCGAATAATCAAATAGGTGTATCATTATTGAGTTCTTGAATGTCTTCCATGCCAAGGAACAAGTGTACAAAATCTTTGGCTGTACAGAGAATAAACAATTAAATCAGAATAAAAACAACATTTAAAAAAAAGAAAGGACAGCTGTGGGGGGGTGTCCTACTCGGCCGCAGGTACATCTTTCTCCTTCTTCTCTTCTGTCTTCTCCTCTGTGGCAGTGGCAGTGGCTGATGGTGGTGGTGGGGGTGCAGCTGCTGCTGCTGCTGCTGCTGCTGGCTCAGACTTCTTCGACGACCCTTCCTCCGCACCTACAAAAGGGACACGGCAACAAAACACAGATATGAAAACATTCGTCAATGTCTCTGACCTCACAACCTACACTTTTTTTTTGTCTCATGTTCACAGCCTACCCTTCGTTCTCACAGTCTCCCAAGAATACAAAGACATCCACAGGAATTTAAGGGTACGGGTGTTATGTGCTTACAGTCTCAAATGAAAATACAGGCAAACCAGCTCCAACAGCCACCTGTCCAAGTATATCACCTGAACAAACTACTCCCCCCTTTTCAGGACAAAGAACCTAGATCTAGCTCCAGTTCCGCACTCGTAAAGTCACCACATCAATCACTGACTCAGTCACAATGAAACACTTAAACAGATCTAGATCTAGTCTTGTTCTAATCAAAAAACTTTTCGTGGCAGAAACAAAAGTCAAACTATGAAACAGCACTAGATACAATGTATCTATACTCTAGCTTCTAATTTAAAAAAAACAAAAACACTTTTCCCGTCAGAAAGAAGAGCTCATCTTTGAAAGAGCACTCACAAGGATCGTAACCACACAAAACAGCACACCTGTGACATGATGATCGGCCTATGTGGTGGCGAAATTTACTATTTTAGCAATATAAGAACAAAAATGCGAACTAAGAAAAGGACGGCGCATTTCCGCGGTTCATTTGATGCATACACCTACGTTTTACAGCCTTCGGGAAATGCAAATGGCATCCAGAAATGCCTAGTCTTTTTCCTTGTTCGCATTGCCTGAAAATTTTTGCCCGCCGCGTTTGGTGGGAAACCGGTCAAGGCGGAAAAATGAGTGGGAGTCAAAATTGCCGGAATTCCAGCAATTGCCAGAACACTTACACGTCTGCATCAAACTTGCATCGATGGATGGCGCTAGAATAAACCTGAACACAAACAAACAAAATGGCAAGACGAGGAGGAGAAGGTGGTGGTCCTTACCTTGGTTAGCTGCAGGCTGAACTGGAGACTTGGACGTGTTTGCTGGAGAGCTGCGACCTCCACTGTTCTTGACAGCTGAAAGGAACAAACAAAGATAAGGATAATGCTCTTTGTATGACGCCAAAAAATGTGAGAGGCCATTGGGTTTTTTTTAACCTCTTAAAGGAACAAAGAGATCACAGTATGCTTTTGTGAGAAGTCAAGGAATGCAAGAGTCCAGCGTTGGTCATGTCACCAACTTCTCATGAAGTAATCATGCAGGACAACTACACACTCAAAGATTTCTTTTTCTTAGCAAGATAAAGTTAAACATTCATACTGTGACAGTTTCCACAGAACTGAGACAACTAGAACTGGGACCTACGTTACTGCTAACCGAGAGCACGGCAGAATGAAAGTAAAAACAAGTTCTCTTTGATACAACAAGCAGGACTACTTCAGCTTTTTTTTGTAATGAAAAGAGTAACAGTGACTAACAGTGTAACAGTGACTAACAAGGGCACCGGACAGCCGGGCCAAAGTACCCCACATTTCGGAGTCAGAAACAGATACCTGGGCCAGGTCCACTGCAAAGGCCAAGTACAGCACTAACTACCCACACAAAATACCCGACTCCTACTCGTAACAATATTTTGACAGCATAACATTTTTTACACTGCAACATCAATGAACGAGAGTAGATCATTCACACCTCTGAACTGAAAGCTGTTTGCCCAAATGGGTAAATATTTTTTTTTTAAAGCCTACCTTCACAAGAAAACCCCCAAAACTAAAAACTCAACCAAAAAATTATTTTTCTTAAAAACCTATCCAAACAAATAACCACTAAACAGCCTGAGTAATGCTCTACGTGACCAAAGTCGCAACAACTGTATGTGAGAGGCCTACCTGCCACAGCGGGGTTCACCATGGCTGGACTGCTGGTCCTGGAGGTGCCCGCTGAGCCCGTTCCCGGTTGCTGCTGCTGCTGCTGCTGCTGCTGTGACTGGAACTGTTGGAACTGCTGCTGTCCTCCCGCCCCGCCGCTGGTGCTGGGCATTACAGTGGGGTTGACAAGACGGTTGAGGATGTTCCTCTCAGACATCTGCAGCCTCTGGGTGACCGGAGGGACACGGGCCAGCGTAGCCGGCAGGCGAGACACGTCCTGCTTCATGTCACTGAGAAGTTCTTCCAGCTGGTTCAACACTGAGGACAGGGATCGTAAATGCTTGTAAGTGTTTCACACCCTTATTAACACAATTTGGATCACATACTGATGAAGTAAGTAAACAAAAGCAAGACCCTTCTATGCTTCTCACACAGCAAGTTTTCTCCTGAACACTTTAGCAATACAATTGCTACGACAAGACCAAACTGGTGTGCAATGGGTCAGAATCAATGCTAAACACTGACATCTATCATTGATAAACAAAATGAAACAAAGCGGCAGAAAAAGACTAGCAAATGCTGTTCAAACATGAGTAAACTAGAGCAGTAAAAGCATACTTGTTCCTTTAACCCAGGCAGTATTATTTTCTAATCCACCTCCAAGATAACCACAAACAAGAAAACCATGTGCACACCTTTTGTCAAAAACGTATGTATCTGAACGAAAAAGGTCTATGCCTTTCTGTTTTTCTTTTGGTCCAATACAGAAAGTAACAACACTCCCTCCCCCCCCCCTCCTCCCACTAAAATAAACAAGCACCCCTTCCTCCCACTAAAAAAGCAGCAAACGATCTCCCGAAGAGTCCAGATGTGAAGAGCAGAACAGTGGCCCTTACCTTTGTGCAGGACAGCGTTGGCTGGCTTGTTGCCTCCCAGAGACTCCTTGCTCAGGTGCTGATGGCTCTCTGCCAGGCACTCCAGCTCAGCAAACCTAGAGGTGAGTACACAATGAGTTTTATAAGCAAAGAGAAAAACATTGATACAATAACGGTCATTTAGTGGAGGGGACTCCCGCATACACAAGGTAACATGATAAAACATTAACAACACGTCAGTACAAATGTTAAAGCTTAGTTCTTGTCGGTAGTTTAACAGCACTTGCAATACATGGGTATTATAAGTGCAGAAGAATAGGTGTTACTAGAGAGTAACATCCAAAGTAAAGGAGGAAAGGTAAGGACGATAGGAAAGAGGGAGCCAACCACATCAGATCACCTTCCAACTACTCACCTGTTCATTTGGTGAAAGAGATAAAATAAGTGAGACAGGAACAACAGATGGAAATAAAGGAAGCCCTACCAGCAGCACCTTCCAACACTATATATATACACAGTGTCGCATTATAAAATATACACAACATGTTTGTACAAAAGAACACATGACAAATCACACACAAACACTTCCGTAAACAATGACACAATAAAAAAATTAACAAAACTTCAACAGAGCACAACTTTACTATGTACAACTTGACTTTGACCCCCCAACTCTCCAGTACTTGCTCAGACCAAGTACAGTAACGAGGGTGTCAAGAACAGGGAGTGTCACGTGTCATTGTGTCTCACTCACCGAGCATTGAGAGCCATGGCCGGGTGGGCGTGGTCCTGGGTCAGGTTCAGGTAGGCTGCCCGTCTCAGCTGCTCCTCAATGACCAAAGCTTGCTCAAGCAGCTGGGGACACAAGCACAAACACATGAAGGCTCGCACAGACATACCAAACTTTTTTGTTTTCATTTAGCTTTAGAAAGAGTTTTTACATACAGCACTAACAGGAAAAATAGTCATACACGTGTGCCAAAGAGCAAAGGTGATACTACCATTCAAATAAAAGGAGGAGACATTTGGAAGTGGATCTTTAATAGAAAAGAGGGAACGTTTTAGTTTTAGATTTAGTAAGTGTTTTACGGCACTTGCAATACAATAAGGTCATATAAGCGGAGAAGATTAGAGGTGTTACAAGGGAGTAACAAACACAAAATAGAAGGAGGGGAGATAAGGACGATAGATGTTCGATAGGAAAGAAGGAGCAAACCACACCACAGCAACCGCCAACCACCGCAAAGAGGGAACAAACACACCAGAGCATCCATCAACCACTCACACATACAATGTGGGTGGTTTATTTGTTCATTTGAGTAATTTATAGGAGAGTCATAGACTCAATAGTGGTTATTTAGTCCAGGGAAAGAATAAGACAAACAAACAGCACAAAAAGATAAAAAGTAGGACATACCAGCGGGGCCCTCCAACTATCACAAAGAGGATTCCGGAGGGAGAGAGAGAAAGAGAGAGAGAGAGAGAGAGAGAGAGAGAGAGAGAGAGAGAGAGAGAGAGAGAGAGAGAGAGAGAGAGAGAGAGAGAGAGAGAGAGAGAGAGAGAGAGAGAGAGAGAGAGAGAGACAAAGAGAGTGACAGAGGGAGAATCTGGAAGAGGGTGTACTCACTCTAAAAACATGAGTACCTGCCAAGACAAGAAAAAAAAAAAGTCGGAAAGCCACAAAAAAAGATTTTTCACCTTGAACCTCCTGGCCAGGAATTTGTTCTTGATCTCCAGAAAGTTGCCCTTGCCCTGCTCCGAGATGAAGGGTTCGTTGATGATCTGGAAGCGGATGTCGTTCTGAATGTCCTGCCAGCGGCCGTAACCGTGCGTGATGATGCCGGCCAGCAGCCAGTAGTCGTGGCGACGGTGCCAGACCTCGTGCTCCCGGCCCTTCTGCAGCGCCCTCTGCTCGTTGGACCAGAGTGTGTGTAGCTCGGTGAAGCCACCGTCCGCAATGTTGAACATAAACTTCTGGAACAGCTCGTCCTGTTTCTTGGACTCCTCGCTGTTCTCCTTCTCTTCTTTCTTCTCCTCCTCCTTCGCTGGTTCCCCGCTGCCACCAGAGGCGGAATCCTTGTCCTCTTTCTTTTCTTCTTCTTTCTTCTCACCGTCCTTTTTCTCCCCTTCATCCTTCTTTTCCCCAGCCTTTCCGTCTTCCTCTTTTTTGTCTTTCTCAGCTTCCTCTTTAGTCGCAGATTCTGAAAAGACAATGAAGAGCTCTTGAGTCACATGGCATGAAAATCACTACCATACATTAAATACACAATAATGTCCATAGTAATTATAGAAAAGAAGTTTATACCGATCAGTTTCCCTAAAGGTGCACATTTTCAAGATTTCAAATTTTCATTGATTTTAAAGGCCTTTGGCCCATACATCTGCACAAGGCCTTCAAAATAAATAAAATCATATTCTTATCTACTCTTGCCTTTTTAAAATGTTTTACTCTAGAAGATACTGTACACTTCTTACATTGGAGTATCAAGTGTATCTCATTTTGCGCTACCCCCCCCCCTCTCACTTCAGGAAACAACTGTCAGTTCCAGTAGAGTATCAATAAAATACAGAAGAAATTGTCCAAAACAGCCACCCATTGATGAGGATAAAAGTGGTTGTCTTTAACAGCATCATTATTATATAAGAAATAAACACGGGGGTGGGAGTGGGGAGAGGATGAGAGGGAAGGAAGTTGTAAGTGTTTGTGTAAGTGATTGTTTTGGGAGGTGGCTGTTAGAGTAGATTCGACCGCATGTCTTATGTGTGCATCATTACCTTCTTTACTGTCTTTGTTCTCTTCTGTTTTTGTCTCCTCTTTCCCATCAGCAGCTTTCTCCTTGGCCTCATCTGAAAAAAGAGCAGTAGGTTAGTAACAAAGCAACATGACAAGGGCACATCAAAACAAGACACACATACCATCATTACAGCAGAAATACCAAGACATGAGTACAAATGTGAAGCATGCTGACAAAATGAGTTATTTTCTCGGATTCAAGCCTTATGGAAATAGATACATCACACGTATAGGTGAAGTTTTTACTAGTATGAAATAATAATGTTACAGTTAAAGAATATGACATCAATAGAAATTCTATAAATTTGACCGTAGTCGAATTTTGGCCAATATCTCCATTCGTGGACTTCGAGAATAACTCATTTTGTCAGCGAACCTCACAAATGCTTTTAATGTAATAAACCTAGGATACATCAACCCCCCCTTCACACGTGCTTAGTATGAACTGCTGGCCGTGTGACTGCAAAGTGTTAATCGACATGTTCAGACTTTTAGTCAGAACACAATGAACAGTTAATGTGCAGCTATTGTATTTGTAAAACACTCAGAGCCCGTATTCTTTAAGGTTGACTGCTATATAAGAGGGGAAAGACTGTTTCATTATTTTAGCAATTTTATCTAAATAATGAATCTTTTCTTGCCCGTGAATTTCGACAAAATATTTCTCAAGTAGGGCCTACATGCAACCTTTACAACAGATTAATAAACTGGACAAAAAGATATTTTAAAATCCAAAAATTTCGGGCATAGTACATTCGGATGGCTGACCAAAGATATGGGAACTGACCTTTCTCAGTTTCAGCTTCATCTGTCTCCATCTTTTCCTCTTTCTTGTCCTCTTTCTTGTCCTCGTCCTCTGCCTTTGGCTTCACCTCAGCCTCTTTCGCTTCCTCACCAGTCTTCTCTTTCTCTTCTTCACCCTTCTTCTCATCCACCTCCATCGCTTCCTCCTTCTGTTCTGCCACTTCACCATCTGCCTTTTTCTCCTCTGAACCTTCTGCGGTTTTCTCCTCAGTCTGTGTAATAGCAGAAAACAAAAATGTATTCAACTATACTATAATCATAATAATGTTTATCATGAAATCAAAAGTCATTCTAAATTTCAGCACTATCACCACCATCAGGCATGCAACTGGGTTTTTTGGGGGTAAAAATAACCGAATAAAACAAATGCTGAGAATATCAACTATTCTTATGACATTGGAAACTATTTCAGAGGCAATAACAGAAAAAACGGACCCCCCCCCCCTAGTAAACAGCATACCTGGAAAAAAACAACCCTTTTATAACAATATTTGCTTTTGATAACCAAGACAGTAAGCCAAATGCCACAAGCAAAATCTGAAGGTCAAACAAACTATGTTACAAAATAACAACCAGAAGTGACATGATGAATTTGAATTTTTCTATATGTATACAATCAAGCACACAAGAGTGAGAAGGAAAAAATCTAATAGTTTCTAAATGCAACAAAGCCACAGCACACAGATTATCTATATCTGCTGACAGACAGGCTGTAAATTAGCATTTTCATGTCTATCCCATTAAAAATAGAAGCGTAAAGAAAAAGAGAAAAGACACACCTTCACATTTTCTGTCTTGCTCTTTTCTTCCTCTTTGACTGCTGGTTCCTCCGTTTTGCCTTTGCTGTCCTCTGCCTTCTCCTCCTTCTTGCTCTCCTTCTCCTTTTCCTTCTCTTTCTCCTTCTCGGCTTTCTCCAGTTTCTTGGCAGCTTTGGCTTCCTTTGCCTCCTTCTCTGCCTCAGCCTCAGTCTTCAGCTTCTCGATGGCGTCGCCAGCCTTCACATAGGGCATGCTGTGAGTGCCATTGATCAGCTCGAACTCTTGCACCTGAGCGACCAAGGATGGATGTTTACTTTCAGTAAGTTCTGCGGTACTTGCAACAAAATAGGTCTTATAAGTGCCAAAGAGTAGAGATGTTACTAAAAAGTAGCAAACAGAGACAAAAAAAAAGAAAGAGATAAGGACGATAGATGTTTGATACAAAAGAAGGGGCAAACCACACCAAAAAAACACGCAACCCACCAACAAGGATGGATGAGATGGAGAAATTCAAAAACTAACATACGACTGTGGTGAAACCTGCATTGTTTTAACCCCCTTCATTGTTTTTACTCATTTTGACCAGAGTCGATCCCAAGCTATTTCACCACAAAGGCAATGAGTTTGTTGCAGAATTGTTTTTTTTAAACTGAGAAAGAGAGAAGATTAAACAAAGAAGATGAAATGGGGAGGGAAGAGGGGAAAAAGCAGTAGAAGACGTGAAAATTGGACATGCCAGCACGGGCCGGGTTCGAAACCAGTACCTTTGGCATGAGAGGCGAGCACCGCACCTCTAGGTCATATTGCCCAGTGTTAGACTGTACTTTAAAAACATAATTGCTATACCTTTTTAGAAAACCTTATGTTCAACAAACCTAATAATTGCCGCCCTACCGTCTAGAAAACCCTCATAATAGCTGCTGTACCTTCTTTGAAAACCTGATAGCTTGCGCTGCACCTTCTTAGAAAACCTGAATTAGCACTACATCTTCTCAGAAGACCTGATAGACCCTGCTGTACCTTCTTGCAAAACCTGAAAATTGCTGTAGCACCTTCTTACACACCCATCATAATTGCCACTGTTTCATTTTTTAAAAACCTCATGTTGTACCTTCTTCCTGACTAGGGACATGATGCCGATCCTGGTGAGGACATGCTGTCGAGACAAGCCCTCCCTGGGCACACCATCAGCGAAGGACTCCGCGTTGTCAGCCCCCGGCTCACACAAGTGTCTCATAAACAAAGACACGTAAGCTCGGAACACTTTCTCAGTCTTGCCCCTCAAGTCTCGCACCAACCTGACAAAGAAAGGGCTGCAGTTTTACACACGTTTTAACTTCTGCACTGGAAACTGGGATACAACAGTCAATATGATCATTTGGGAAATAAAAGCATGCCTTCTAATGACTTCTCCCCTGCCCACAATCACATAAACGAATAAAGGTAAAGCCCCCCCCCCCCCAATTTATTTAATTTTATTTTGAGAACACAATTATAAAGAATCAGGTTCATCCAAACCAGTGTTTGTTGATCTAGGTGATATTGCCTACTGGCGGGTGATTTGGTAATATTAGTGGGCAGCGGAGATCACCCGAGTAGTGACAAGTATACTTAATGGCCGACTTGGAAAAACATATAGGAGGGTACGAAAATATTAGCTTCTAATAGGTGGCAAAATTTACAGCAGGCTATATTATGGACTGATCTAACCGTGCACCAATACATTAAATTTGTCCATGCAAGTAAGCTGTTTTCATGCACTTAATGATATGTCCTGAGTACAGAATTAGAAAATACAAGCCCAAAGTGAAAAACCATGGCCACAATGTTGTTTCACTTAGAATGCCTTGGCACACACAGCACACACGTTGCCTTTGCCGTCCTGTAATCAGACCAAGCATTGAGTGCAAGATGAACCTGCCCTTTAGCCATTTTAATGGAAAGAGTGTAGGTCTTTCTAGATGATTAATGTATAAAAATACCTATTACAACAATAATACCCTTTTCCTACTCAGCAACATATGGTACTAGAAGAAAACTAAGGGGGTGTGGAATCTGTAAAATTCTCTGATCAACAAAACACAGTGGAGGATTTTCCCCGACCCACTGCACATCAAATACAAGTCTACACTCAAATCAGCGGCCAAAACAATGCTCACTTCAGTTTTGTCAAACATCAACCTACAGTTGAACCTGCTCTATTGGTTACTAGTTCGAGACAACCACCTGTCCAAACTCCACCTCCACCTTGCACTTTCTCGACATTATAATGACACTGTTCAAGACGCCCATCTCTCTCTAAGACAACCACATTTTTCCTTTACAACAGGTTGCGGTCTTGAACAATTTTAACTGTATTTGAATAACCATTTACAAAGTCCCAGTGAGAAGTGTTCTCACACCAAGAAGGACCAAGACATACCACTGAGAGTTGAAGGCATCTTGTGGGGGCATGCCCCATCTCATGACAGCATTCAGGAAGGCTTTCCGCTGCCGAGCATTGAACCCCAGTACCTGCGGACGTGAAAGAGGCATATATATGATAAACAGACTACTGACTTATTTTTCATTTTAATTTACGGCACATGCAACACAAGTGCTGAAGATTAGAGGCATTAATACACAGTAAATTACATGGAAAAAAAGGAGAGCTAAAGACAAATCTACTGCTCGGTGTAAGACTCCATCATATGTCACTTTTACAAATGATATATGGAGGTGTCTTACACTTAGCAGTTGAAATGTAGCAAAATGCATTCATAATTATGTTAAGTAAATCATTTAGTGCATGCATAGAGCCTACTTTGGAGTCAGGCAATGCACAATATAAACACAACAAATACAATCACTTTTACGAAGATAAGAATGATTAGTATTAAGTCTACTGACAATTTTGTTATTGCTAAAATTACTATTATTTTTACCATCCTCATTATAATTCTGAATCTGGGACATCAGTGCTGTCCTTACTTGCATATAATTAATAAATCGTTGTGAAAGTTTTTTATGTGGTCGAACTGGTTTTTCTTGTTACTGTGAATTGTTCAGTGGTCGTGTGCTTGATGTAAAGTGCTCAGAGCTTATGCTCATAAAGGATAGAGCACTACATAAATGCAATCTATTATTATTATTAGGAATCTACATATGTGCTGCTCAGCCTTTAAACATTCCAAAATGACTTGTTGCAATGTTTCTATTTCTAAGCAGCTATGTTCAATGTCCTTCTGTACTGTACAGCTTTGCTCCAATGCTCTTGACAAGAGAAAGCCAATTGTGACAGAAGATTCTTAAGAGGAGAAAGTGAGGGGATCAAACAACTCACCCCATAAAAGCTGACCAATAA
This sequence comes from Aplysia californica, assembly GCF_000002075.1. Taxonomy (NCBI): domain Eukaryota; kingdom Metazoa; phylum Mollusca; class Gastropoda; order Aplysiida; family Aplysiidae; genus Aplysia; species Aplysia californica. Next base: position 41,279 of record NW_004798241.1, on the reverse strand, counting down.
ATAAAGCCTTTCTACAAGGGCTTACCTCAATCTGCCCATTGACTCTAGCCAGGAGTGGAGGCAGAGGGCGGTCTTTCTCATTCCTTCTGCGGCTTCGGGCTAGAAAAGAAATGAAACGAAAAAGCAACTTTTACTACATATGTAATAAACATGATAGACAGGCGCTGCCCTCAAATGCTCAGCCCCAACTCACTCACAAACAAATGATTTTGGATTAATATAATTCTTAACTTGAATATGATTTCTCTAAAATTGAACATGAATTGCTACAAGTCCAAGGTGATCAATCAATAAACTGCTCCTCAAGACTCTACACTACACAGGTAGCTTTACTGGTCAGTGGACTAGGCTATACCTTTCCACACCCATAGCTGCAAACTTTTCAAATAATAAAAAAATTGGGATTCTACCAACATGGCCAGCCAAAATGGTGGGCATTGGCTCAGTAAACCCCTTCTAAACCCTTCACACAAACTTTTGTGCATGCAATAAATTCAAGCTATTCAAAGCAGACCTGCAACAACAGTATAAAAAAGGGTAACACGACTCCCATGGACTCGTAGGCTTCATTCTCAATATTGTCCACAAATCCGGTCTTGAAAGTCTGTTACTTTTCTTCGGCATTTGCAATTTCACAAAGGGCAAGGCAGAAAACGGAAAAACATTTTTCAACACAAAAAGGGACATATGTACCCAGACCCTCAAAACCATAATAAATATTCCATATACAGTCAAACCTGTGTAAAACAGCCACCAAGGGCAAGGACAAAAGTGTCTGCATAACAGGTGGCCGTCTTAGGCAGGCCTGATCAAGATCAAGAAAGCAAACCATTCTCTTCCGAGGTCCAAACTCGGGCTGAACTCAGGCTTTAGAGTGCAGTAAGGCAAATTAAAAAAGGTTTTTGTTTCAATAAAAAAAGGGGGGTGGGTGGTGTAAAGAAGGCTTTTTTGTTGCTGTTTTGTTTGTTTTTTTGGTTAACCATCTTTTGGGTGTTGATTTTGTGCAAGGGTAAAATAAACAAAATATTAAGTACGTAATTCGATGAAGACTGACTGCCATGTTAAAACAAACACACAGGTCGCCACACTCGGAGAACAAGCGACACTTTTGTCACAAGTTTATGTCAACGTCCATTGTTACGCGATTTGTGCATGAGTTGTAGGTGGGGCTTATAGGTTATGAAGGATCACGCTTGAAAATGTATTGTTAGGCCTACCCATTGGTCACTTTGGGTAAACTTTCATTGGAGGGACTAACAATCACGACAGGTGAATGGATTATGACCCCACGTCCACAGCGTGTGAGGCTGATTCAAAATTTATGACAAAGCGTCGGGCAATGAGTGACAATGCCTGGTCGCCTGAGGCAGGAAAATTTGGCTGCAACTTGATAAAATAAGGTGGCCGCGGTCACATTGAACAGGTGACCATTTTACAGTTAAATTATATAGAAAAAATGCAAGGCGGGAAACGGAAAATGGTCGTTCGTACAGGTGGTCGTTATGGCAGGTTCGACAGTACATACTGGTTGGCACCTATGCTTATCAAACACTTCAGAGTTATGAAACAAGAGCAAAACTCATTGAGTCAGTCACAGCAGCAGTCCTCTACTAGTTTATGCAGGCAAGATTCATTCTTCACATTCAACCCAGTATAAACAACCCACAACCCAAACTCACTGGACGCTGTCTGGCCATCTTGTTTGTCATCAAAGTCATCATCGTCCTCTTCGTTGACTGGAGAGATGAGACAAATCAAAAGTTGTCATGTTGATGAGTTGTACTAAATGTCCTACGATATTGAGTTCAATTATATTCGTAATAACATTTAACTCACTGTCCAACATAAGTCTAGGAACTCTACTGACTTAATGAAGGGATATTTACTGACCATCTTTGACAGTGACAACATTACCTTTTATTCAAAAGTAAAGCAAACATGAGATTATGGCTGTGGTATGAATACTATTTTTTTAAAACAAAGAATAAAATAACTTTAAAAACCACCTCACAATATCATACTGACAAAGATTTTTTTTAAATAAGTGGAAAATGTGACTAAAATTCTATACTTCAGTCAAAATCATCATGATCAACTATAAAGAAAAAGAAAAGATGACACACACCCCTCCCACCTTGGCTGAAATCTGAATCATAATCGGAAAGATTTTCTTTCCACGCCTCTTCATCATGTCCATTCATGGCATCGTTGTAGTTCACCTGGGAATACAATAGAAAAAATATTTTTAAAACCAACCAAATCAGTTTGGAAATTTTTTCTTCCAACACAGAAAATCTCAGAGACCTCTTAATAGCTGTAGTTCACCTGGAGAGATAAATCACAATTCAGAAATTCTTGTCTCTCAAAAGAAAACATCCCTGAGAACTGTAAGTAGTTGTAAGTACATAGACAATTATTATTATCTAAAATGCATCACAGGCAACAAATACCAATAAAAATCAGTAACATCACTGTCAAAACTCAACAAACATGGCGCAAAAAATTTCGTTCTCAGTGTCAAAAGGTAAGTGGCCACCATAAAAATTAACTGAACTGGAATTCTTGCAGTTCCTTCACAACAACTACAGCCACAAGATCTTAAAACTTAATAATAAATAATATTAACAACTGCATTTATACAGCTCAACAGCATGCTCTATGCACTTTTCAACTATTACAAACTATTACGACATATAAACAAGTAACATCACTCAGAATATTAAAATTCATCAGACGAAAAATCAACTAAACAGATGAAACAAAAAAACAAAAAAACAAAAAAAAGAGGCTTCGAAAATTTTTTTAAAAAGACGTTTCACACAAAAAGTAACAAACAAAAGCCACGGGACCCTTCTCCTCATTTCAATCTTAATTTGCTCTGGCAAAAATGCTACCCTATGACCTGCTTGAGTGAGTGCTCTGACCTGTTTGCGGATTCTCTTGCCCTTGCCAAGAGTTCGAGCGAGGTCTTCCTGCTGCTGCTCGTAGTGGTGTCTCAACAGCTTCTCCCAGTACGCCGGGTCCGCGTGCTCTGCCTCCTGTTTCAACACCTCCGTCTCTGGCTCATCCTGGGGGACACACACATAACATGACAAGATCAAACACAAGAACAGATATGTTACATTAGTAAGTACATACAGATATGCTACAACATTAATAAGTACATAAAGTGAGAGAAGAGGTTCAGCCTAACTCTGAGTCTCTTCAGAGGAAAATAGTATGGGCCAGTGGACACATTGCAGAAGACGTGACAAATTTGTAACTGAAGTTGGCCATCAAGTATGTAGACAAACGAAAAGAAGTACAGATAAAATAGTCTGATCAAACATCTATCTTTATTGTCTGCCTATCCTTTTCTTTGTGCGTTACAAGTGCCAACAAAACTGTAACACCAAAAAAAAAAATTTAAAAATCCCAATGCTCACCTCTTCCTCTCCCTCCTTGATGGTGTAGTTGGCCACCTTGAAGGAGCTGAGGTACTCGTTCATCGCCATCTCCTTCTCCTCCTGGCCCGCCTGGGTCCTGTCCAGCAGCTTCTTCACAGACTCTTCGTCATACACAATGCGATCCTCAGCACCTGTCAGCAGTCATCAAATATGAATCTTCAGGAGGCAAATTTATGGTGTACGAAATGTACAGAAAGCAATGGGGTTCAAACAAAATTGCTAGCCATGAAATGAGTGATATGGTGCGGTGCAAAGACAGAGCGACGTATCTGCACTTTTTGTGATTTTGAGTTACGTCGTGCTGCCATTGGAAATATGGGCATGGCCCTTCAGTTACGTCTGTTTGCGACAGTGAAATGTAGTGCAGATACATTTTCCTGCCTTTGACACAAGATGCAGAATGGGAATAGGCATCCATTTTTTAAAACGAAGATACAAAAATTAATTTTTTTCTACCTTGGCACAGCAGTATTAGGTGAGTCACAAGTTGAAAGGGATGCAAGACAAAAAACTAAATTTTCAGCAATAACATTTTTTTCCAATTCTTAATTAATTTTAACAATTCTAGGCTAAAGCAGGACAGAAACCAAAGTCAAACAGAAAGAAAAGTCTAGAAGGTCAGAATTACATATTACTATCAAGCTATATCTGAGTTTGTGTGTATTGTACATCTTGGGTACACTTTCAGTTTAGAAGGATATCATGCTGGGCTATGGAACTGATAGCTCTGGTTCAAATCACACATGGGGCATCCTTGAACTTGGGTTATGTGGGCGAGTTTTCAAAGCACCCCCCACCCATTTTGCTTGGTCTTATCAGTGACAGACGGTTCTGGCCTCGTCTCTTAAACAAACTTACAGTACTCAACAGGTTTTAAACCCCTATCAAGGGGAGGTCAAAGAGCACCATTGGTAGGTCCTACTTCTTTACTTCTCCCCTGTTGCGTCTGTTTATCGGTCTTCCTTTTTACAAACAGTAAATGATGGTTACTGTGTTGACATTTTTCTCTGTTCTCAAGCAAACAAATAAATAAACCCATAGTCACAATTCCCAATAATTACGTACCATCCTTGGCCTCGTCATCCTTAAAGAGCTCTTCGGTACCAAACTTGAGAATGTCGTCCAGTTCCTTCTTGCTCATGGCTCCGCCCTTGTTCCCCAGGCCGGGCCGCACCACCAGGTGGGTCAGCATCATCTTCCTCTTGGCCACCTGCGTGATGCGCTCCTCCACAGAGTTACGGGTCACAAACCGGTAGATCATCACCTTGTTGGCTTGACCGATTCGGTGGGCACGGCTAAACGCCTGAAAAAAGAAGAGGCAGACATAAAGGTGGGGGGTGAAAAAATGCAACAAATTTATCTACAACTGCAACAGATTTGAAAATAAAACCCAAAATATTTGAGATTAACTGTATAATAGTACAGTAGTCTGGCATCATCCAATAACAAATCATTAATATTGTACTGATCTACTGTAGTCTATGACAAAACTAAAACTGACAAACCATCTAAAAAGAGACATAATATTACTTTTTGATGGTTTGTCTGATGAAACTGTCCCATATGAAAAGAAATGATCAGTCACAAGTTGTCTATTGAGTATTCTTAACAGCACTAGTGTACCCTTAAAACATTTGGCGACACGAGACAAAACCATTCACACTATGGGGAACATACATTTAAAGGATGTATCACATGAAATACTTATATACAGCGCACATCAAAGTAACTCGGATCATAACTAAACTGAACAGCCTTTCACAGATGGAATTACAGAACTGGTAATGTATAACATATAATGTGTCCAACATGTCTTACAGACTAAAACCCATTCAAATTTTATACCAACAAGTGGAAAGACCATTAGCCATCTGAAACTTGGGTGCTGCAAGCAAGCAGAAGGTAAGACTGGATGATGCGATCACACTGTACACCCACCTGAATGTCATTATGCGGGTTCCAGTCAGAGTCATAGATGACAACCGTGTCTGCTGTGGCCAGGTTGATGCCAAGACCACCTGCTCTGGTAGACAGCAGGAAGCAGAACGCTGGCGCTTCTTTTGCTGGAGAATAAAAAAGGGCAAAACTTAACACCGTTTTCAAACAACGGAAGTACATTTGCTACAGTATAACACTGCTACCAATATCTATCGCTTCACTGATATGAGAATCTTGATCATTTCAGGAGCTGCTTCAAACTAAAGTACAAAGTGTTTATATCATTATTTGCAAATCAAGAATGCAGAATATAACATGAAAAGACAACATGTGGCAAACAGACGATGCACAGAGCTAGTCAAGTCTTAAAAATCCCCTCAGTTGGAAGCAATGTACATTCTGAGCCAAGTGTGAACCAGCACCACAAACCATTTTCCATTATAGCACAACATAATTTCTCTGACTTATTGTGATATTAAGAAAAGAGACTACAAAATTTGCTGCCATTAGCTACTAGACAGCTAGGGAGTTAAGACAAAAGCAGGTCCCAAACTCACAGTTGAACCTGTCGATAGCGTCCTGTCTCTGTATGCCAGTGACGCCACCATCTATCCTCTCATAGCGGTAGTTCTCTGCCTCCAGGAAATCTTCCAGCAAGTCAAGCATCTTTGTCATCTACAGAGACAAGGTTAAAAAGGGATAAACTTCCTGAACATCTGACTCCTTTTTCTCATAGTATTCTTTCAAGTCAAGGCAGACACGTGTCTGAAAAAGTATGAATATGTGAAAAGCTTTTTTTAAAAGAAAAGAAAAGACACATACACTTCTGTTCACTCTTCCCTTTTTAAAAAATCTACAACCATAAGTATCCTTGAGCTTTGTTGCCCGACAATAAAATAAACTATAATAAACAATTATGAAAATGCCTAAAGCTACTGTGCAAAACCAATCCAATGTGCTCATAGTTAAACACAATTAATTAATACGAAAACAACAAAAATGGAAACCTCAAGCCCTGTAGTTTACCTGTGAGAAGATGAGCACCCTGTGTCCTGTACTATGGAGCTCCTTCAACATCTTAGACAACAGCTCAAGCTTGCCACAGGCTTTGATCAGCGCCGAACCCTCAAACGCGTTATTATGTGTGCGCGGGGCTTCCTGAATATCAAACACACAGACCAATTTACTTCACATAGTCAGTACCAGGCACATAAGCATCAGCATTAAGGAAGATATCATGCCAAGTTTAACCTTATTGATGTGTTCACTTTCATGACGAAATCACCAAATAATCTCAAAACAATTCAGTCACTGATACAAGGGTTATCTTTGATGTTTCAATATGTTTTTTGGCACACAACTGGTTCAATCTAATAATCGTAAACCTGTTCTTTTTTTAAGCTTTCAATCAACAAACACAACTAGTTTTCATGTTAAATCTTTTTGCATTTTAGCAAGACAACACCAAACATTAGTGGCCTTAACGTTAAGTTTTTGTGAGCCATAGCTTAAAAACAACAAACACTTAAAATCTCAATTTGTGGCCCACAAAACGGGAGTTCAAAATAACCAAACCTCTGAAAAACACACACCATTTCATAGCATAAACTACCTTTTTCAAAAGATGTAATTTTTATATTTCTGTCCTGTGGTGGTAACCCCCACTTCCCTGGCGATACATTTTATATCAACATTTCTTCGTACCTGTGCAGCAACAGGGAACAAATACGGGTGGTTGCAACACTTCTTCAGATCCATCATGATGTTGAGTAGAGAAGTCTGGTTGCTTCCGCCCTTCACATTCAGCGCCTCGTAGTTTCTTGCTAGAATATACTTGTAGTATTTCCTATAGAAAAAAGCCGGGGGGGTTAGCTCTCCTGCACACACTAGTCAAAAGAAACAGCAAGAATGAAGAGCCAGACTAATGCACTTTCCTTTCGCATAATACGCTTGAACAAAATGTTCATTTGAGTAAAAAGATGCACATTGATGTGATACGACCCATTCCGTGTACTTAAAAGCTAGAAAGACACACATATTGTAAGAGAATTGGGTGTCTATCTTTCATTAAACTAAACAACAACACCCCCCCTCCCCCAAAGCTGCATCCCATGAAGGAGGAACAGAGGTATGAGTTC